>NC_041384.1:510260055-510264594 GCF_002162155.2 Triticum dicoccoides | reverse complement strand
AGGCGCGCCCCCTACCTCATGGGCTCCTATTAGCTGGCTCGACGTAGGTCCATGTTTCTTGAGTTGTATTCAGTGAGAAAATCACGTTCCCGAAGGTTTCATTCCGTTTGGACTCCGTTTGATATTCCTTTTCTTCGAAACCCTAAGACAGGCAAAAAATAACAATTCTGGGCTGGGCCTCCGGTTAATAGGTAAGTCCCAAAAATAATATAAAAGTGGATAATAAAGCCCAATAATGTCCAAAACAGTAGATAATATAGCATGGAGCAATCAAAAATTATAGATACGTTGGAGATGTATCAAGCATCCCCAAGCTTAATTCCTGCTCGTCCTCGAGTAGGTAAATGATAAAAACAGAATTTTTGATGCATAGTGCTACTTGGCATAATTTTAATGTAATTCTTCTTAATTGTGGTATGAATATTCAGATCCGAAAGATTCAAGACAAAAGTTTATATTGACATAGAATATAATAATACTTCCAGCATACTAACAAAGCAATTATGTCTTCTCGAAATAACATGGCTAAAGAAAGTTATCCCTACAAAATCATATAGTCTGGCTATGCTCTATCTTCACCACACAAAATATTTAAATCATGCACAACCCCGATGACAAGCCAAGCAATTGTTTCATACATTTGACATTCTCAAAACTTTTTCAATCTTCACGCAATACATGAGCGTGAGCCATGGATATAGCAATATAGGTGGAATAGAGTGGTGGTTGTGGAGAAGACAAAAAGGGGAAGATAGTCTCACATCAACTAGGCGTATCAACGGGCTATCGAGATGCCCATCAATAGATATCAATGTGAGTGAGTAGGGATTGCCATGCAACAGATGCACTAGAGCTATAACTATATGAAAGCTCAAAAAGAGACTAAGTGGGTGTGCATCCAACTTGCTTGCTCATGAAGACCTAGGGTAATTTGAGGAAGCCCGTCATTGGAATATACAAGCCAAGTTCTATAATGAAAAATTCCCACTAGTATATGGAAGTGATAACATGAGAGACTCTCTACTATGAAGATCATGGTGCTACTTTGAAGCACAAGCGTGGTAAAAGGATAGTAACATTGTCCCTTCTCCCTTTTTCTCTCATTTTTTTATTTGGGCCTTTTATCTTTTTTATGGCCTCTTTTCTTTCTCCTTTTTTATTATTTTTTCGTTCGGAGTCTCATCCCGACTTGTGGGGGAATCATAGTCTCCATCATCCTTTCCTCACTGGGAGAACGCTCTAATAGTGATGATCATCACACTTTTATTTTTCTTACAACTCAAGAATTACAACTCGATACTTAGAACAAAATATGACTCTATATGAATGCCTCTGGCGGTGTACCGGGATTTGCAATGACTCATGAGTTACAAGTATGAAAGAATTATGAACGGTGGCTTTGCCACAAATACTATGTCAACTACATGATCATGCTAAGCAATATGACAATGATGGAGTGTGTCATAAACGGAACGGTGGAAAGTTGCATGCAATATATCTCGGAATGGCTATGGAAATGCCTTAATAGGTAGGTATGGTGGCTGTTTTGAGGAAGGTACATGGTAGGTGTATGATACCGGCGAAAGGTGTGCGGTATTAGAGAGGCTAGCAAAGGTGGAAGGCTGAGAAAAGTGCGTATAATCCATGGACCCAACATTAGTCATAAAGAACTCATATACTTATTGCAAAAATCTACAAGTTATCAAAGCAAAGTATTACACGCATGCTCCTAGGGGGATAGATTGGTAGGAAAAGACCATCGCTCGTCCCCGAGCGCCACTCATAAGGAAGAGAATCAATAAATAAATCATGCTCCGACTTCATCACATAATGGTTCACCATACGTGCATGCTACGGGAATCACAAGCTTCAACACAAGTATTTCTCGAATTCACAACTACTCAACTAGCATGACTTTAATATCACCATCTCCATATCTCAAAACAATTATCAAGTATCAAACTACTCATAGTGTTCAACACACTCATAAGAGAGTTTTAATATTAATCTTGCATACCAAGCATATTAGGATTTTAAGCAAATTACCATGCTATTAAGACTCTAAAAATAATCTAAGTGAAGCATGAGAGATCAATAGTTTCTATAAAACAAATCCACCATCGTGCTCTAAAAGATATAAGTGAAGCACTAGAGCAAAATTATATAGCTCAAAACATATAAGCGAAGCACATAGAGTATTCTAACAAATTCCAAATCATGTGTGGCTCTCTCAAAAGGTGTGTACAGCAAGGATGATTGTGGTAAACTAACAAACAAAGACTCAAATCATACAAGACGCTCCAAGCAAAACACATATCATGTGGTAAATAAAAACATAGCTCCAAGTAAAGTTACCGATAGAAGTAGACGAAAGAGGGGATGCCTTCCGGGGCATCCCCAAGCTTTGGCTTTTAGGTGTCCTTATATTATCTTGGGGGTGCCATGGGCATCCCCAAGCTTAGGCTCTTTCCACTCCTTCTTCCATAATCCATCAAATCTTTACCCAAAACTTGAAAACTTCACAACACAAAACTTAAAGTAGAAAATCTCGTGAGCTCTGTTAGTGAAAGAAAACAAAAGACCACTTCAAGGTACTGTAATGAACTCATTATTTATTTATATGTGTGTTATACCTACTGTATTCCAACTTCTCTATGGTTTATAAACTAATTTACTAGCCACAGATTCATCAAAATAAGCAAACACCACACGCAAAACAGAATCTGTCAAAAACAGAACAGTCTGTAGTAATCTGTAGCTAGCGCAAGATCTGGAAACCCAAAAATTCTAAAATAAATTGATGGACGTTAGGAATTTATCTATTAATCATCTGCAAAAAGAATTAACTAAATATCACTTTGAAAATAAAAATGGCAGTAGTTCTCGTGAGCGCTAAAGTTTCTGTTTTTTACAGCAAGTTCAACAAGACTTTCCCCAAGTCTTCCCAACGGTTCTACTTGGCACAAACACTAATTGAACACAAAAAATACAACCAAAACAGAGGCTAAATAATTTATTTATTGCTAAGAAGGATCAAAAAGCAAGGAATAAAAATAAAATTGGGTTGCCTCCCAACAAGCGCTATCGTTTAACGCCCCTAGCTAGGCATAACAAGCAAGAATAGATCTAGGTATTGCCATCTTTGGTAGGCAATTCTTTAATGAGGCATCTACCATATTTAGGAATTTCTTTCTTTTTATTAATTATCAAACTTTCAGGCACAAGATCAAAAAATTCATTCGTAACAAATGGTTCCTTAATGATAGCAAAAAGATTGGGATGAACACTTATAGATTTAAGATCCGCATTTTCCTTACTAGATGATTCACCCATATTTTTAGGAACATACATAATCTTGGCAACTTTAGTGGAGGAACTTGGAGTATTCTTTACGGAAGAAAAGGCGGTTCCCAAATTGGTAATAATATTCTCAAGTTTGTCGATCCTAACAGAATCGTGATTTATTTTGTCATTAACTATGGGTTCCTTTTCTTTAATATCTTTCAAAGTAACTCCTACTTTAGATCCATATTGAGAGATTCGGCTGTGGATCTTTTTATCCAAATTTTCAATAAATTCTACAGTAGCAACCTTATTTTCAATAATTTCAAGCATTTGCATTACATGCTCCAAAGTTAATATAGTTCCATTAACCAAAAGAGGGGGGGAGCCAAATAAATCTAACATAGCATTATAAGAATCAAAAGTATGGCAACCCAAAAAATTCCCTCTGGTAATAGTATCAAGAACATAATGGTGCCAAGGAGTAATGCCTACAAAAAAATTGCGAAGAAGAATGGTAGTAGATTGCTTCCTAGCAGATTTATTTTGAGCATTGCAAATTCTATACCAAGCATCTTTTAGATTTTCACCCTCATTTTGCTTAAAATTTAGAATTTCATTCTCGGGAGACAATGGAGAAGATAAGGGAGTAGCCATAATGGTAAGCAAGCAAACAAAAAGCAAGCGGACAAAAAGGGCAAATAGAGAGGGAGGATAGAGAGAGAGAGAGGGCGAATAAAACGACAAGGGTGAATTGCGGGAGAGGAAAACGAGCGGCAGATGGCAAATAATGTAATGCGGGAGATAAGGCACTACTAGGAAAACGGCTATAGATGAAATGGACACTAATGGCGCACCACGTGTGTGGTGTGCCATTAGAATATAGCAATGGCGCACCACATACAGGTACGCCATTAGTAATATATTACTAATTGCGCACCTGGTGTGCGGTGCGCCATTAGAAGTTTTGAAAAAAAATAAAATTTGTTACTAATGGCGCACCATGGGTGTGGTGCGCCATTACTAGTTGACATAGTAATGGCGCACCACACCCACGGTGCGCCATTAGAAGTTTTAAAAAAAAGTAAAAAAAATAACAAAAAATTTTGTTAGTAATGGCGCACCAGTGGACAGTGCGCCATTACTAGTTTTTAATGGCGCATTGTCCACTGGTGCACCATTACTAAGTTTTTTTTCAAAAAAAATTCAAAAAAAATTTCAAAATTTTTTATATTTTTTTCAATACTAGTAATGGCG
>NC_041384.1:510220712-510259792 GCF_002162155.2 Triticum dicoccoides | reverse complement strand
AAAAATAAAAAAAATGATAAAAATGCCAAAAAAATAAAAGAAAATAAGTTTGCCATGTGATATGTGGTCTAGTTGTTGGGAAAATTTACAAATATAAATTTCGACTTTATTTGCAAAATCTCTCTGGAAATTTGTAAAATGGGCATAACTTTTGCATACGAACTCGGATTAAAAAGTTTTATATATGAAAAATCATCTACTCGAAAAGTTACATCTGAATTTAATCGGGGGAACCCCGTTAAACATTTTCAAAATCCCCAAAAACCTAACACAAAAAAAGTTACGGGGCTTTCAAGATCTAGAGGCAAAAAAATTCAAAAAAAAAAGGTTTTGAAATTTTTTTTATTTTTTTTTCAAAAAATGATACGTAATATGACCGGGAAGTTTGAAATATTTTTCAAAATTTCTTCATAGTCATGAACATGAACAAAGTCCTAGACATCAATAAGGTATAATAGGATTGATATGCTAGATATATAACCAAGTGCCTGTGAAGTGAGCTGTTGCTGGGGTTGGATAGAACTCTGAAGTTAACCATGCTTGGGCTAGAGTAGTGTGAGAATGGGTGACCTTTCGGGAAGTTTGACCACGGAGTGCGATTTGACCTGAGATTAAGCATATTGACCCGAGATTAAGACATAATGACCTGAGATTAAGAAAAAAGCGAAAAAAAAATTTGAATTTTTTTGAAAAAAATTAAAAAAAAATCCGAAAAAATTGAAAAAATATTGTTACTAATGGCGCACCAGCGGTGCGCCATTAGAATACCAGATTCTAATGGCGCACCACAGGTGCGCCATTAGAAAAAAATTCTAATGGCGTGATGCTAGTGGCGCACCAGTAGTGCGCCATTAGTAGCAAAAATAGGTGTGCCACTAGCAGCCCTTTTTCTAGTAGTGAGGGTATGTGATGGGTACTTGGTATGTTGACTTTTGCGTAGACCTCCCCGGTGACGGTGCCAGAAATCCTTCTTGCTACCTCTTTTAGCACTGTGTTGGTTTTCCCCGAAGAGGAAGGGATGATGGAGCAAAGTAGCGTAAGTATTTCCCTCAGTTTTTGAGAACCAAGGTATCAATCCAGTAGGAGGCTACGCGCGAGTCCCGCGTACCTGCACAAAACAAATAAAACCTCGTAACCAACGCAAATAGGGGTTGTCAATCCCTATAGGGCCACTTACGAGAGTGAGATCTGATAGATATTGTCGGATTTCGGCAGACCCTTGAGGTTCGAACACTGGGGTTCGCACAGAGATTTTGCCTCCTACCTACCTGCACCCTCCGCCACACTAGAATCGAAACTATCGAAAGAACAACACAAGAGACATAGGGTTTATACTGGTTCGGGCCACCGTTGTGGTGTAATACCCTACTCCAGTGTGTGGTGTGGTGGATTGCCTCTTGGGCTGATGATGATGAACAATACAAGGAAGAACAGCCTCGCGAGGGTCTGCTCTTGGCTGGGGCGATGAACTGCTAGGAGGAGTTCAGCCACCTTTCTCTCTCTCTCTCTCACTGCTTCCAACCGGCCGACCCCTTTGCCATGTGGGTGGCTGGTCCTATTTATAGAGGCCCTGGTCCTCTTCCCAAATATTGAGCGGGAAGGGAGCCAACAATGGCGGGCTAATTTGAAGGGGGACAGCAAGTATCAACTATCCTGACAAAAGTAGTCTTCGCCTGCGCAAAGCTCTGGTGATGACACCGTCTTTGGCTCCACGGTGACCTCCGTCTTGTAGTCCTCCTAGTCTTGGTCTCGTTGCACCGAAATGGCAACCTTTGCCTGATGCCTCGGTACTCCACGGCTGCGCTTGCCCCCTTTGCACCAAAGAGGAAAGGAGGATGCTGCGCGGGCTGGCACCCGCCTGGCGCCCTGGGTCGTCATGGATTGCGTCACGGGCACCTCGTGAGGTACCCCGCCTTGATCTCTCTGCCTCCTCGTGAGCCTGCCTGATGAGGCCTTGCCTGAGGAGGCTCCGTGTCGTCCGCCCAGCGAGGCTTGGCCCCTCGCGAGGGTCTTGAGTTTGTATTGGTGAAGATGGGCCATGCTGGGCCCCCCTTTGAGCCATGCCGCAGGCCGCAGGCAGGCAAGTCTGGGGACCCCCGTTCCCAGAAAGCCGACAGTACCCCTGGGCCCAAGGCGCGCCCGGACTTGGCCGTGCAGGTAGGCGGAAGGCCAAGAGCGAAGCACCGCGGGCCCTAACAGCCTGCGGCCTTGGGCGCCACGTGGCGGTTGACTGGACGCGGGCGCCTCCACTTCCCCACGATGCCGCGGTAGCTGCACGGATTGGACAAGTCCCTGCATGCAAAATGGGTCATGATTACCTGTGATCGTGGAGGTCGGCGGTTGGCCTCCGCCGGTTATAAGTACGGAATGTCGTTCGCCCTTCCAGTCCATCCCTTCTTGCTTCTCCTTCTTCCCGATTCTTGCTCCTTCTTGTCGTGATGGCTCCGATCCGCCGGTTCTCGTCGGCAGAGAAGGGAAAGGCTCCCCGAGAGGGACCAGACCCACTTCCGCCAAAGAAACGGCATGTCCACCGTGGCCCGGATGAGGGGGCCCTTCAGGTGGTGTCGAGGCATTGGGGCGAGCGGGCGCCACCGGGGTTCCCACTTCCATTGTACGCCCACGTCGAGGGCCCCGAAGGAGCTGATGCTGACCGCCACGGGCGGCGCCGTCGTCGGCGCCAACGGGTCACGAAGGTGTGGGTCGTCCCCCCTGGGTCCACACCAAGGGCTCCTCCCAAGAGTTCGTGCTCCACGTCGCCATTCCTCTTCAGTCTTGGATTCGCCTGCCTCCCTTCTTCGCCTCCATCACCCCGCAGGGGGAGCCCTTGGAGCTTGCTGCAGCACCCTCGCGACTGAGGCAGAGGTCGCGGTCGTCGCCCCGGGCGAGGTCTACATGACCCGCGACTGGAGGGAGATCACCCGGGTCTGCAGGACAAGGGGAGTCTTCATGATCCACTTGGACTACGATGGTGCTTCGGTGATGCTCTTCAAGGTCTTTGATGCGAGCAGGCGCCGGCTGGAGTGCTGCCCCGGGGAAGGTGGCCAGGGCCCTGCTGTGACGAGGACTAGGCACGCCACCCACTCCCTTGGAGGCTCCTCGGGTGGTGGAGGCGTCGGAGGTTCCAGCGACTCCGGCGAGCTCTTCGCGACTCCGGAGATGAGCGACGACAGCTACAAGCCCCCGAGCCGGCGCCGCTCCTGGAGCAGGGCGGGCTCGTCAGGCCGCCGCCAACTCTGATCTGGATGGAGTTGGCGTCGGTGCTTGACGGCCCATTGTTGATGATGGCGTCTTTTGTAGGGACGCGCGTAGCTTGTGTCCCTTTAGGATCTGTTCCCTGCGAGGAATCAAAAACGCGTCCCGTAGGGGCTTGTAAGGTGCCTGTGATCCTGTCTTGTATATATAACACTTGTCGTAGAATTGCACGAGTTGCTCATTCCATCTTAGCTCAGTCCTCCCTTTCGAACCTCACGAGGGCTTGGTGCTCTGCGCCGACAGGTCCCAGTCCCAAGGCGGCTTCAGCCGTCCCTGGTATGCCAGGTCGCGATGCCATGGTCAAGGCCAAGAGGTGAGCGACCCGGAGTCCGGTAAGAGCCCCTGAGTCGCGATGCTCAAGAGGTCCCCTTTGGCGCCCAAGCAGCCGTCGTTTGGTGAGAAAGGGGAGCGGCGTCGCTAACAAGGGATAGCATTAGGTGCGGGGATGGTGCCATGGTAGCTGGCGCTTCCGGGCGATAACTTATCTCGAGGATCAGGGGCCGCTCTCTGGTGTGTGGCCGGGTCCGTGCGTCGGCAGGAGCGGGGTTGCTTGGCGAGGTCCTCGTGTGTCTCCTCCCTCTCACCTTAGCTCCCCTTTCTGCTCTACGTCCTCGGGTCCCGGCCCTCGAGCGAATCTCAGCCGTCGCTGGTATGCCAGGTCGCGATGCCGTGGTCAAGGCTAGAGGGTGAGGGCTGGAGAGCCAGTAGGAGCCCTGAGTCGCGATGCTCAGGCACCCCCCTTTAACGTGCAAGCGATTCACGCGGACAAGAGCGAAGGAGGCACAGCAAGAGCCTCGCCTGACGCAGCTCCTTCAGGAGGGCGTGCAGGTCCATCATAGAGAAAAGCAAGGGGTTGCTATACAATTGACGGTCAGCCGTTGGTTGCTTCCGAAGCGTAGTGAGGCACTGAAGGCTTGACGAGGTGACGCTATGAGGGGCTGCCGCGGCCAGAGCTCAGCCATCCAGGTTTGTCAGCGTTGCAGGGACGGACCAATGCGCAAGCGTCGTGCCGTTTGGAAGCAGCTCCGTTAGTTGGCGTCAGCTGAGCAGGCAACTAGGTAAAGCACATTAGCCGCGAAGGAGTGGATTTGTTCAAATAGATGCGGAGATCACTAGGTCAGGCCCGAGCGACTTGGGGATCATGCAGCCCGAGGGGCGCCCCCAACAAGGTAAGCTAATCGACGCGAAATAAAAGGGATACACGCCGCAGGGACGGACCCACGCGGCCTGCGAATGATGCAGCCCTGGGGGCGCTCCCAGCCGGAAGTGAAACTTGAAAGATGTCACCTGATGACGCTGAAGACGAAGGGGTGTTGGTGCAGCCGGCTCGGTGGGCTGCGGAAGCCGATCCTCATGAGCCCCCAGGCCCAAGGGCCTCGGGAGGCTCCGGAGGCACTAGCGGTTCCTCGTGGGCCATCTCCATCTCCGCCAGGGCTGTGGAGCGCCTGGCCTCTTGAGCCTCCGTGGTGCCCCTCATGAGGCGCTGGTGCGTGCCAGCTGCGCTCGGCAAGCTGCGAGGCATGCGAACGTAGCTGTGGGGTGGACCTCCGCAGCGCCCCACTCGTGAGGGCCAGAGGCGCTCCAGGGAGGCGGCTTGGTTAAGCCCTGGCGCGTCGACGCAGACGCGCAGCTCGCCATCCTCGCCTAGATGGGGAGCCACTGCTGGTAGGCGGCGGGCGCCTCTCATGACTCTTGACTCCTGTAGCTCCTGAATGGCCTTGCTGACGAACTCCTGTGGGTCTGGATCTCCTTGCCTTGCTCCTTCTTGAGGGAAACGTGCTTCAAAACAAGCCTCCATGTGGTTCCCAAGCTCCTCCCTCGTGACCCTAGTTAGGTCGGTGGCCCTCCAGGGGAGGGCTCCCGAGCCCTACCTGAAGGGGGCACCGGGCGCGCTTTCCTATGCGATGGAAGGAGGTTCCCCCTGGGCAGGCACTGGCCCAGAGGGGCCTGCCTCCTGAGGGGCCAGGCCGGACGATATCTTCTTCTTCTTGGGGGCGGCCTCGGGAAGCCTCCTGCTTCCGCGATCCGGGTCTTCCAGTGACGCGGCCTGAAAGGCTCGCTCCAGGGAACACACCGCGTCCTTCTCTTCACAGGGCACCGTGATGACTCAGCCGCTTCCTGGCATCTTGAGGACGTTGTAGCCGTGGTGAGTCACGGCCATAAACTTGGCCAGCACTGGGTACCCAAGGATGGCGTTGTACGGCAGGCGGATGTGAGCGACGTCGAAGTCGATGAGCTCGGTGCGGTAGTTGTGGCGTGCCCCGAAGGTGACAGGGAGGCGGACCTGCCCAATCAGGACCGTGGAGCCGTCGGTGATGCCAAAGAAAGGCTTGGTTGGCTGAAGTTGGTTGTAGGGCACTTGGAGGTTGTTGAATGTCTCTACGGACAGGACGTTGAGCCCTGCCCCGCCGTCGATGAGGGTCTTGGTGACCACCACGTTGCTGATGATTGGGGAACAAAGCATCGGGAGGACTCTGGCTGTAGCCGCACACTTGAGTTGATCTGCTGAGCTGAATGTGATGGCGCACGCCGACCACCTGAGAGGGCGCGTGGCTTCGAGCCTGGGGAGGGCTGCATTCACTTCACGGGCGAACTGCTTGAAGATGCGTTGAGAGGCTGGGGCTTGAGCTCCGCCCAGGATGCAGGCTATCGCGCGCGGCTCCTGGAAGCCCCCAGCCTCCTCGTCCTGGTGGCGGTCCTCATTTCTCCTTGGCTGCGGCGGCAGTGGCGGGAGGCCTACGTTGCCCTGCGGGCGATTCTCGCGAGGCTGATCCCTCCAGCCTCCCTCACGAGGTGGGTCTTGCCAGCGATCCTCGCGAGGTTGGTCGCGCCACCCCTGGCGCGGGCCACGATCTTCCCAGAGCCCTGCGTTCCTTCCTCCTCCTCGGCCGTAGCCCCGGTCACCGCGGTCAGGGCGACGGCCGATCCTTCCTTCTCGCACGGCTCGGAGTTCTTGGCATTCGCTGGTGTTGTGGGTGTGGAGGTCGTGGTACACGCAGTACCGGCTGCCCTTGGGAGGTTCGGGCTGATCTCTGCCCCGCTTGGTGTCCAGTTCTGCCGCGAGCACGGCAGCCCCCTTGCGCTTCACTTCCTTGGCCTTGATCTTCTCTTCTGGGTCTGCGGCAGGCAGCTCGAGGAGGGAGAGACGCCCTTCCTCAGCCCTGGCGTACTTGTTCGCCAAGTTGAACAGCTCCAAGGAAGTGCACAGGTCTTCATGCATCGCCAGCTCCTCCTTCATCTTGGGACTCTTGAGGCGTGCATTGTTGAAGCACTGGATATACTTCTGTAGGGTCTCCCTGGGTTGTTGCTTGATGCGGCGCATGTCACTCACGGCGGGTGGCCGGTCGCGAGTACCTTGGAAGTTGGCGATGAAGCGGGTGCGCATCTCTTCCCAGGAGGAGATTGTGCCTGGAGCCAGGTTCAGGAGCTAGGTGCGGGCCCCGTCCTTGAGCGCCATGGGAAACCAGTTCGTCATGACCTTCTCGTCTCCGTTGGCAGCTTCGATGCCCAGCTCATAGAGCTAGAGGAACTCCGCAGGGTCGGCCATGCCGTCGTTGCAAGGAGGCAGGTCCGGCTTGAACTTGCCTGGCCACGTGACGCTGCGCAGCTCGGTGGTGTAGGCGCGGTAGCCTGCTGTGGCCACGGGAGGCCTTGGGTGATGGAGAGTCTGGTCTTGCATGTCCCCCTGCGCTGGAGCAGGAGGATGGTCGCGACGTGCTGGAGCAGGGAGCGCCCAGGCAGCTTCTGGGGGCGAGGGACTTCTTGGCAGCTCTGTTCTTGCTGCGCTGGCACCTGACGGAACGGGTTCCGCCCAAGGGCCACGCGCCTTGGTGCCATGGCGTCTTCTTGAGGAGGAGGCGGCCGGGGCGCCTCCGGAGCCTCTTCGCCCACGTGGGGTGGAGTACGGTGCAGCGGAACGGATTGCGCAGAAGAGCCCCCTGCGGCGCGGACGAGCTCGGCGACGCGGTTGAGCCATTCTTCGTAGACGTCATCGATGGGACGGTAGCGCAGGAGCTCGGCGATGCGGTTGAGCCATTCTTCGCCCGCGGTGAGTGCAGCCCGAGCCTCCATGGGCGCGCGGAGCGCGCAGGACGAAGATCCAGCTGGGGCGAGCGAGGGGGTTGCGGTGCGGTCGTCTTGCCGCACGGACATATGCCGGGACGATGCTTGCTGCTCGTCCCCCGCCGGGCCGGTGGCGGCATTGACGGCAGGTGACGGGGAACGACGGGGACGCCCGCCGACAGGGGCCGTCTGGGCGACGCGGGAAGCAAAAGCGGCTCGGCGTTCTGCGCGAGCCCGACGAGCGCCGGACATGGGCGCGATGGTCGGAGGAGAACGGGGTGGTGGGGGACAAATTCCGGCGCACCCCTACCTGGCGCGCCAAATGTCGGATTTCGGGTTCCGGCAGACCCTTGAGGTTCGAACACTAGGGTGCGTGCGGAGATTTCGCCTCCTACCTACCTGCACCCTCCGCCACACTAGAATCGAAACTATCGAAAGAACAACACAAGAGACATAGGGTTTATACTGGTTCGGGCCACCGTTGTGGTGTAATACCCTACTCCAGTGTGTGGTGTGGTGGATTGCCTCTTGGGCTGATGATGATGAAAAATACAAGGAAGAACAGCCTCACGAGGGTCTGCTCTTGGCTGGGGCGATGAACTGCTGGGAGGAGTTCAGCCACCTTTCTCTCTCTCTCACTACTTCCAACCGGCCGACCCCTTTGCTATGTGGGTGGCTGGTCCTATTTATAGAGGGCCTGGTCCTCTTCCCAAATATTGAGCGGGAAGGGAGCCAACAATGACGGGCTAATTTGAAGGGGGACAACAAGTATCAACTATCCTGACAAAAGTAGTCTTCGCCTGCGCAAAGCTCTGGTGATGACACCGTCTTTGGCTCCACGGTGACCTCCGTCTCGTAGTCCTCCTGGTCTTGGTCTCGTTGCACTAAAATGGCAACCTTTGCCTGATGCCTCGGTACTCCGCGGCTGCGCTTGCCCCCTTTGCACCAAAGAGGAAAGGAGGACGCTGCGCGGACTGGCACCCGCCTGGCGCCCTGGGTCGTCATGGCTTGTGTCACGGGCACCTCGCGAGGTACCCCGCCTTGATCTCTCCGCCTCCTTGTGAGCCTGCCTGATGAGGCCTTGCCTGAGGAGGCTCCACGTCGTCCGCCCCGCGAGGCTTGGCCCCTCGCGAGGGTCTTGAGTTTGTATTGGTGAAGATGGGCCATGCTGGCCCCCCCTTTGAGCCACGCCGCAGGCCGCAGGCAGGCAAGTCTGGGGACCCCTGTTCCCAGAACGCCCACAGATATGATAAGATAATGTTTTTGGTATTTTTATGATAAAGATGCAAAGTAAAATAAAGGCAAAGTAAATAGCAATGTAAATAACTAAGTAGTAGGAGATTGATATGATAAAGATAGACCCGAGGGCCATAGGTTCCACTAGTGGCTTCTCTCGAGAGCATAAGTATTCTACGGTGGGTGAACAAATTACTGTTGAGCAATTGACAGAATTGAGCATAGTTATGAGAATATCTAGGTATGATCATCTATATAGGCATCACGTCCGAGACAAGTAGACCGACTCCTGCCTACATCTACTACTATTACTCCACTCGTCGACCTCTATCCATCATGCATCTAGAGTATTAAGTTAAAACAGAGTAACACCTTAAGCAAGATGACATGATGTAGAGGGATAGACTCATGCAATATGAAGAAAACCCCATCTTGTTATCCTCGATGGCAACAATACAATACGTGCCTTGCTGCCCTTACTGCCACCGGGAAAGGACACCGCAAGATTGAACCCAAAGCTAAGCACTTCTCCCATTGCAAGAAAGATCAATCTAGTAGGCCAAACCAAACTGATAATTCGAAGAGACTTACAAAGATAACCAATCATACATAAAAGAATTCAGAGAAGATTCAAATATTATTCATAGATAGACTTGAACATAAACTCACAATTCATCGGTCTCAACAAACACACCGCAAAAAGAAGATTACATCGAATAGATCTCCACAAGAGAGGGGGAGAACATTGTATTGAGATCCAAAAAGAGAGAAGAAGCCATCTAGCTACTAACTATGGACCCGTAGGTCTGAAGTAAACTACACACACTTCATCGGAGAGGCTATGGTGTTGATGTAGAAGCCCTCCATGATCGATGCCCCCTTCGGCGGAGCTCCGGCACAGACCCCAAGATGGGATCTCGTGGATACAGAAAGTTACGGCGGTGGAATTAGGGTTTTGGCTCCGTATCTGATTGTTTGGGGGTACGTGGGTGTATATAGGAGGAAGAAGTACGTCGGTGGAGCAACAGGGGCCCCACGAGGGTGGAGGGCGCGCCTGGGGGGGTAGGCGCGCCCCCTACCTTGTGGGCTCCTGTTAGCTGGCTTGACGTAGGGTCCAAGTCTCCTGAGTTGTATTCGGTGAGAAAACCACATTCCCGAAGGTTTCATTCCGTTTGGACTCCATTTGATTTTCCTTTTCTTCGAAACCCTAAAACAGGCAAAAAACAACAATTCTGGGTTGGGCCTCCGGTTAATAGGTTAGTCCCAAAAATAATATAAAAGTGGATAATAAAGCCCAATAATGTCCAAAACAGTAGATAATATAGCATGGAGCAATCAAAAATTATAGATACGTTGGAGATGTATCAGCTGCCGCCAGGGGATCCCTTCCTCTTGCAGCGCTCCTCAAAGTCCACACAAAGGCGACCGAAGCGCTGGACGTGACGGCCGTTGCGCGGCGGAGCCGAAGAAGACTCAAGAGGGATGACCTCAGGGGAGCCCGGCTGAGGAGAACAGCCCGGCTCCTCCCCACTACGACCTCCTGAGGCTCCTGGAGCCTCAGCCTCGGGAGCCGCATGCCGCATCTCCTCGGCAACCAACACCTCAGGAGGTGGGACGCAGGCCCCCGAGGACGATGCCTCCGGATCACCACCCAGCATGTGCTCCTCAGCACCTGAGCCGCCGGCCTCCGTCGCAACTCGCTCCCCCGCACCGTCACCTGGGGCGAGCCCGGCACCGGCGGTGAAGAAGGGGACCACGATGACGGGGTTATCGTGGGGCCCCACCAAGCGACTGGGCGCAGCCCCCACTCATCAAGGGAAGGCATGTTCGCGGCTAATGTGGCTTTGTTCTCGCAGCGGTACAACATGCTGTTGTTCCTGGGCATCTCGTCTGGCAGAGGGACACCTGATAGGACTGTGAGCACGGTCTGCCGCGCAGCAAGAGGAAGCCCCTCCTCCTGAAACCTCATGTTGTCCTGTCTGCTGAGCAAGTCCCACATCGGGCGAGAGTGGCGCTAGAGAGGAGCAACTCGACGCCTGACGAACTCCCTCACCACCATGGGCGGAGTCATGCCAAGGTCCTTCAACCACCTCATCCTGGCCTAGACGGGGGCAAGGCAGGGGCTCGTGAGCTTCTGATGACCCCAGCCGGAGTTTGGACTAGCAGGCCCCACCGGAGCTTGGAGCAGAGGGTTGAGCACGCGTGCGTCAGCAAACACCCATCTCGTACGGAACTCGCTCGTGGATGAAGGGAGCTCGAAAATGATCCCCGCGCCTGCCGTCGCAGCCATGGCCTGGAAACCCACGCACCCTAAGTTCTGCTGGGGGCCGGTGAGATGCAACGAGAAGAAGTGGCGGAGGAGTGCCACGGAGGGGGTGATGCCCACCATGGCCTCACACATGAAGGCGAAGATGGCGAGAAGGGTCACAACCTGAGGATCAAGATGGAGCATGTGGATCTGATAGTGCTCGAGCACCATGTTGAAGAAGGCGGAGAAGGGAGGAAGCAGGCTAGCCCAGAGGGCATCAATGAAGATCAGAGCCTCTGTAACTGCCCGAGCCATAGTGCTGCGAGATGTGGGCCAAGCCGGCATCTCTCCCCACTCGTTGAAACTGGAGGCAAGCATGGGGCGCACCTTGTCCATGGCCTCGTCGTTGAGCACCCGAGGCCGGCCGAGTGCCGGCTCGAATGATGGAGGCGCAGTCGGCGAGGACGGAGGTTTCTTCCCCTTCTTTGCTTGTTTCGGCGCCATGGCGGCCGCCGGAGCACAGGTCAGACTGAGAAGGTGGAGCAGGGCGCCGAGGCAGCAGGGAGATTGGAAGAGCCGGGCGTGGTGAAAGAAGAATAACTGTGTATGAGGCGGGGCCGCATAGCCAGGCAGATTCAAGGGCAACGTGGGGAAGCGGAGACGCCCACGTCCAATCATCCACCACACGTCAATCGGGGCCGTAGGCTTTGGGGGCCTGCGGTGCTCCGTACTTGGTCGTTGGCTTCGCCGTGAAGCCAAGCCTGAGTGGACCTTGGGCCCGGGGGCTACTGTCGGCGTTCTGGGAACGGGGGTCCCCAAACTTGCCTGCTTGCGGCCCACGGCGTGGCTGAGCAAGTAGGCCGTATGGCCCATCTTCACCAACAAAGCATCCAAGACCCTCGCGAGGGTCCAAGCCTCACGAGGCGGACGATGCAAGGCCTCCTCTGGAGTAGCCTAGCTAGGAAGGCTCACGAGGAGCGAAGATATCAAGGCGGGGCAAACCTCATGAGACCCTCACGACGTGAGACATGACGCACGACACTAGGCAGGCACTAGCGCGCAGCATCCTTGTTTCCTCTTTGGTGCAAAGGAGGCCATCACAGGGGAAGAGTACCGAGGCATTAGGCAAAATTTGCTATGTTGGTGCAATGAGACCAAGACCAGGAGGATGGCAAGACGAAGGTCATCAAGGAGCCCAAGATGGCGTCACCACCAGAGCTTTTCGCAGGCGAAGACCACTTTTGTCAGGATAGCTTGTACTAGCTGTCCCCCTTCAAATTGGCCCGCCATTGTTGGCTCCCTTCCCGCTCGATATTTGGGAAGAGGGCCAGGGCCTATATAAGTAGAGCTAGCCACCATAGTAGGAGGAGAGGTCATCTCGCCTTAGCTCGATCCAACCCGATCGAGAGCCCTCTCACAAGAACACCTCAACCTCAGGAGGCTGTTCTTCCCTTTGTACTGTTCATCATCAGCCCTAGAGGCAATCCACCACCACCACACTGGAGTAAGGTATTACACCACAACGGTGGCCCGAACTAGTATAAACCTTGTGTCTCTTTGTGTTGTGAGTTCGTCGAGTTCGTCCGCGAGATCTTAGTGAGCTAGGGCATAGATTGGTAGGAAGGAAAGACTTCGCGCGCACCCCAGTGTTCGAACCTTAAGGGTTTGCCGAAACCCCACATCCGACACATTTGGAGGCCCATCACAGCCGCCCCGCACGTGTCGGCCCGCCAATTTACACTGCGCTTGTACGGCGCCCTACCGACCGTCGTCGCCAGCTTCATCTCGGACTCTGCCGCCACCCCGCCGCCACCAAGAAGCGACCCCCACCTTGTGCGCGATCGGATTGGTCACCTGCCCGCTGTCATGATCCACCTCATCTACGCCCTGCGACCGACCTGGCCCGTTGGTTGCGCGCGCCTCCATAGGCCCCGTGAAGATTGTTTCGAGTACAGTGCGCACCTTCGCCGATCGAGCCACAGGTTGTGGTCGTGTCATCCCAAGTTAATATTCAAGGACTCCCAAGCAACTAAGATTGGGGATGCCCCGTAAGGCATCCTCTCTTTGTTCTACCAACCATCGGTAATTTTACTTGGAGCTATATTTTTATTCGTCGCATATCCTGACTTTTGCTTGGAGCGTTGTGTATTATATGATTGTTTCTTTGTTTGCTTTTAGTTTTTCATAATCATCCTTGTTGAACACACTTATTTGAGAGAGCCACACGATTATGATGATTTGCTAGAATACTCTATGTGCTTCACTTACATCTTTTGAGCTAGGCAGTTGCTCTAGTGCTTCACTTATATCTTTTTGAGCACAGCGGTGGTTATATTTTAAAAATACATATACTCTCGTGCTTCACTTATATTATTTTGAGAGTTGATAAGATTATATTTCAAATAAATACAGACACTCTCATGCTTCACTTATATTATTTTGAGAGTTGATAAGATTTTCAAGAAATATTTGCACTCTCATGCTTCACTTATATGTTTTTGACAGTTGATAATAGTGATGGTCATTTGCATAAGATATGAATTTGGTCCCAATGTGATGAATATCCAAGAGGGGGTAATAAAAACTTTCATATAGATCATTGGATGTGATAAGCTTGATACCTTGCAATAGTTTTGCGATATGAAGATGATAATATGTGAGTTATGCTAGTGAGTAATTGTGCTTTAGTAAGAATATTGGTGTTAAGGTTTGCGATTCCCTATGCATGCACGTAAAGTCAATAGTTTTGCAACGAAGTTACATCCTACTTATGGTGCATTATTCAGTGTTAGTTATGTTCAATGCATCTTTATGACCATTTTTGTTTTTTCGTTGGTCGCTTCTCAATATATTTGCTAGCCTCCACTTGTACTAAGCGGAAATACTTCTTGTGCATCCAATTCCTTAAACCTGAAGTTGTGTCAAATGAGTCCACCATACCTACCTATATGTGGTATTTACATGCCGTTCCAAGTAAATTTGCATGTGCCAAGTCTAATCATTCAAAAAATATTTTCCATTTTGTGTGCCTGTATCGCTCATGAACCGGCAGGGGGTGGCCAACATTTTCCATGCTAGGTATTTTATTATCATGATGACTGTTTATTCACTTGTCATTGCACGAGAGTGTGGAAGGTAATAGGGATGCCCAGTCCCGAAATGAAAAAATAATCAATAATAAATTGATTGGAAAGTGTTGGTATGGAAGGCACCCGTGGATACATCTAGCCATGGATTGTGGAAGAATTTTGGAAAGGAAATAAACTTTACTTTCTGTTTGGGAATCGCCTATAATTTTTCTAGCATGGAAGATATTGGGAATTCTTGATCGTTTTCGTTGACAGGAAAAGCATGCCTATCTCAAAAACAATTTTATCTCTATTTTAAAGTTTGAGCTCTAGCACCTCTGCAAACCTCTGCTTCCCTTTGTGAAGGGACTATCTATTTATTTTTATGCAATTTTTATTTTTATTTGAGTCTCCATCTTCTCTTATAAAGCACAAACTAGAGAACACTATTTTCATACTTGTGCATTGGATGTAGCTACTATTGAGTGTGTTTCATGAATGGATCAATGATTGAGCATAATGGGCTAGGGATAACTTTATTTAGTGTTGATATTTTGAAAGACATGGTTGCTTGTTGGTATACTTGAGTGTTGATGTTTCATGTCAAATTATAGACTATTGCTTTGAATCAGTCAAGTATAAATATCCATGCTGCAAAAGTAAAGATTATATGCTAAATGTGATAGGTAGCATTTAAGGGGTTGTTTACCTACTTGAGCACGAGCGGGAATTAAGCTTGGGGATGCTTGATACATCTCCAATGTATCTATACATTTTTAATTTTCCATGCTATTATATTTTTAATCTTGGATGTTTTATATGTATATGCAATTATATATCATTTTCTGGTACTAACTTATTAACTTAGTGCATAGTGAAATTTGCTGTTTTTGCATGTTTTTGGCTTTTCAGAAAATCAATATCAAACAAAGTCCAAACGGAGAAAAAACTTTGTGTTAATTTTTTCTGGACCAAAAGAGATCCTAGAAGGTTTGAGAGAAGGCCAGAAGAGTCACGAGGGAGCGACAAGCCCTAGGGGTGCGCCCCCAAGCTTGCGGGCCCCTCATGGCACTTCCAACACTAATTCCACCTCTATAAATACTCAAATATTCTCTGACATCAGAGAGACATCCGAAATACTTTTTCCGCCGCCGCAACTTCCAGAACCACGAGATCCCATCTGGAGGCCTTCTCTGGTACTCTCCCGGAGAGGGAATCAATCACGGAGGGGCTCTACATCAACCTTGTTGCTCTTCCGATGATTTGTGAGTAGTTTACCACGGACCTATGGGTCCATAGTTAGTAGCTAGATGGCTTCTTCTCTCTCTTTTATCTTCAATACAATGTTCTCCTTGATGTTCTTGGAGATTTGATACATCTCCAATGTATCTATATTATTTGATTGTTTCATGTTGATATATTATCAATCTTAGATGTTTTATATTCATTTACTAGGAACTTTATATCATTTTTGGGGACTAACCTATTGACATAGTGCCCAGTGCCAGTTGCTGTTTTTTGCTTGTTTTTACTTGGCGGAATATCAATACCAAACGAAGTCCAAATACAACAGAACTTTTTGGAGATTTTTTCTTCCCAGAACACACCCAGGGAGCTAAAGGAGCACATGGCAGGAGGCCCATGGGGCCCACTAGGCACCAGGGCACGCCCTGGTGGGTAGTGGAGCCCAAGGAAGCTTCGTTACCTACATCCACCTCTATAAATATTCTAAAATCCAAAAAACCCTGGGGAGTCGACGAAACACTTTTCTAGCCACCGGAAGTTCCAGAACCACGAGATCCAATCTAGAGGCCTTTTCCGGCATTCTGCCGAAGGGGGCAACGACCACGGAGGGGTTCTTCATCATCCTTGTTGCCCCTCCGATGATGCATCAGTAGTTTACCAAAGACCTACAGGTCCGTAGCCAGTAGCTAGATGTCTTCTTATCTCTTTTTGATCTTCAATACAATGTTCCCCTCGATGTTCTTGGAGATCTATTTGATGTACTCCTTTTTGCAGTGTGTTTGTTGGGATCCGATGAATTGTGGGTTTCTGATCAGTTCTATCCATGAGTATTATTTGAGTCTTTCCTGAACTCTTATATGCATGATTGTTATAGCCTCATATTTCTTCTCTGAAATCTTTGTTTGGTTTGGCTAACTAGATTGATTTTTCTTGCCATGGGAAGAGGTGCTTTCTGATGGGTTCGATCTTGCGGTGCTCAATCTCAGTGATAGAAAGAGACATGACACACATGTATCATTGCTATTAAGGGTAACAAGATGGGGTTTATTCATACGTGAGTTTATCTTGTCTACATCATGTCATCGTTCTTACTGCATTACTCCGTTTTCCCATAAATTTAATACACTAGATGCATGCTGGATAGCGGTCAATGTGTGGAGTAATAGTAGTAGATGCAGGCAGGAGCTGGTCTACTAATCTTGGACTTGATGCCTATATACATGATCATTGTCTTGGATATCATTATGATTATTCACTTGTCTATCAATTGCCTAGCAGTAATTTGTTTACCCACCGTATACTATTCTCTTGAGAGAAGCCTCTAGTGAAAACTATGCCCCCCGGGTCTATTTCCTATCATATTAAATATAAAATACCTTGCTACACTTTTTCTTTATTTATTATTTTTGTTAGATCTATTTATAAATTAATCTCATAAAAGTTAATCTATCTCAATATCAAGGAGGGATTGACAACCCCTCTTACATGTTGGGTTGCAAGTTTTGTTGTTTGTGTGTAGGTGTTGTTTACAAAGTGTTGCTTGGTTCTCCTACTGGATTGATAACCGAGGGAAATACTTACCTTTTTGTGCCGTTGCCAGGGAGACATCATCAACATCTATCAAGTACCTACGCATAAACTCTTATCTCCTTATAGTTACTTTATTTGTCATTTTCCTCTCATTTTCATCTCCCCCACTTCTAAAAAGTTTTTACAAAAATACAAAAAATATTTTTTGCTTTCCTTTTTTGTTCGATCTTTTATTTGCATGTGATCTTGTTTGTGAAGTCACGATGTCTCAAGAAAATACCAAATTGTGTGATTTTTCCAATACTAATAATAATGATTTTATTAGTAATCCTATTGCTCCTCCCGCCGCTAGTGTGGAGTCTTATGAGATTAATGCCGCTTTGTTGAATCTTGTTATGAAAGAGCAATTTTCTGGTAGTCCTAATGAGGATGTCGCGTCCCATCTAAACACTTTCATAGAATTGTGTGATATGCAAAAGAAAAAAGATGTGGACAATGATATTGTGAAATTAAAATTATTTCCTTTCTCTTTGTGAAATCATGCAAAAATTTGGTTTTCATCTTTGCCACAAAGTAGTATTGATTCTTGGGAAAATTGCATGGATGCTTTTATAACTAAGTATTTTCCTCCCGCGAAAATTATTTTCCTTAGGAACCAAATTATGAATTTCAAGCAACTTGAGCATGAAAATGTTGCGCAATCTTGGGATGGAATGAAATTAATGCTAACAAATTGTCCTACTCATGGTTTAAATCTATGGATGATTATACAAAAATATTATGCGGGATTGAATTTTGTTTCTAGAAATCTTTTAGATTCCGCTGCGGGTGGTACTTTGGATGAAGCCACTAAATTTCTTGATAATATTATGGCTAATTATTCACAATGGCATACCGAAAGAGCACCTACTAGTAAATAGGTTAATTTTGTTGAAGAAATTAGTACTTTGATTGAAAAAGTTGATGAACTTATGAAATTGGTTGCTAGTAAAAGTGCTCCTATTGATCTTAATTTTGTGCCTTTGTCTACTTTGATTAAGCAAAATAGTGACTGGTAGATGCGAATTTTGTCTCGAGAAACAATTTTAACAATAATGCTTACAGGGGTAGTGCGGGAGTCCTGGATTAGGGGGTGTTCGGGTAGCTAGACTATACCTTCAGCCGGACTACTGGACTATGAAGATACAAGATTGAAGACTTCGGCCCGTGTCCGGATGGGACTTTCCTTGGCGTGGAAGGCAAGCTTGGCGATGCGGATATTCAAGATCTCCTACCATTGTAACCGACTCTATGTAACCCTAACCCTATCCGGTGTCTATATAAACCGGAGGGTTGTAGTCTGTAGGCAATCAACTCCATATACAACAATCATACCATAGGCTAGCTTCTAGGGTTTAGCCTCCTTGATCTCGTGGTAGATCAACTCTTGTACTACCCATATCATCAATATTAATCAAGCAGGACGTAGGGTTTTACCTCCATCAAGAGGGCCCGAACCTGGGTAAAACATCGTGTTCCCTGCCTCCTGTTACCATCCGAACTAGACGCACAGTTCAGGACCCCCTACCCGAGATCCGCCGGTTTTGACACCGACAGGTAGTTTTAATCCTAGGATGTTTCCTGGAAATTTCTCTTATAATTATGGCAATTCCTATGGTAATAATAATAATAATAATAATAATAAGATGCCCTCTGATCTTGAGAGTAATATTAAAGAATTTATCAATGCTCAAAAAGTTTTCAACACTATGATAGAAGAAACATTGAATAAGATTGATGATATATCTAGGAGCATCGATAGAATTACTCATGACGTAGAAAATCTCATGATTAAATTTTGTCCATCCAAAGTTGATTTAAATTTATAAATTAAAGCTATGTATGTTTCCATGGATGAAAGTAAGAAAAGAACCACTATGCTTAGATCTAAAAGAGAGTTTTTAGAAAGAGCATTTTCGCCTGATTGCTTTCATAGTAATGACGAAGATGTTAAGATGATTGGTGTTTCTTCTATTGATTCCTTGTTTATTAATATTTAAATTGATGATAAGGGGACTGAAGAAGAGTCGACTTTAGCTACAAGGTGTCTCCATAATTCGAAGTGTGAAAATCTTGTTGAAAAAATTGATAAAAGTGGGTTTGGAGAGGTAGAAACTTTAACTAGTGATGTGCCCACTCTTTTGGATTACAAATACTTTAATTATGATAGTTTCTCTCTGATTGGATGTATTTCTTTGTTACAATCCATTATAAATTCACCCAATGCCTCTGAACAAAACAAAGCTTTTACTAAACATATTGTAGAAGCGATGATGAAAGCTTTAGAAGAAAAGCTAGAATTAGTATTTTAGTTCCTAGAAAATTATATGATGAATGGGAACCCACCATTAAAGTCAAGATAAAAAATTATGAGTGCAATGCTTTATGTGATTTGGGTTCTAGTGTTTCCACAATTCTGAAATCTCTATGTGATGTGCTAGGTTTTACCAAGTTGAAAGAATATTCTCTTAATTTGCAGTTGGCGGATTCTACTATTAAAAAGCTTTTGGGAAGAATTAATGATGTTATTATTCTTGCAAATAGGAACTATGTGCCCATAGATTTTATTGTTCTTGATATTGATTGCAATCTGTCTTGTCCCATAATACTTGGTAGACCGTTTTTACAAACTAAAGGTGTCGTGATTGATATGAAAGAAGGGAATAGTAAATTCCTGTTTCTGTTAAGAAACGGTATGGAACACTTCCGTAGGACAATAATTAAGCCACCATATGAATCAATCATGATGGCAACCTATGAAGCAAAAACCAAAGAAGACAATACTTGAATCTATGCATTATGCCTAGCTAGGGGCATAAAACAATAGCGCTTGTTGGGGGGCAACCCAATGAATAAAATATTTTTTTATCTTTTTATTTCTATTCTTGTGTGTTTGCACAATTATGCTACTGTTATGATTGTGTTTTTGTGTTTTAATTAGTGCATGTGCCAAGCAACTGTTATGTGGATTACTCCATATAAGCCTCCATGAATCCGGAGGGTTGGTTGGTGGATTACTCCATAGCCATCAACATAGCAAACGGCAACAAGCGCGTTGCCATGAAGTACGTTCCGCTCATGCTCCAGGGCACAACCTAGACATGGCTGAATAGCCTGAAGCCCCTCAGCATCAACAGCTGGGTAGATTTCACCAAAGTCTTCATTCGCAACTTCACCAGCACCTACAAGCGGTCGCCCAAGCCTCACCAGCTTTCTTTGTGCATCCAAGGCCCCACCGTGTCCACGCGCGACTACTTGATGCGATGGGCCGAACTGCACAACTCCTGCGAAGGGGTGCATGAGGTGCAATCCATTGAGGACTTCACTACCGGATGCCGAGAGGGCACCTTACTCAAACACCGACTCCTCTGTGACGAGCCGGCTACACTCGACGAGCTGCTGATCATAGTAGACAAGTACGCCACGACCGACTCCTCCATGAAGTCGGAACTCCAGGTGGATGCGACTGGGAAGGTGCTCCCTCCGGCTGCACGGACTCCGGCTGGTGACAACAGTCGGCGCCAGCAGCAGAACGACAACAAGCGCAAGGCCCCTCAGCCGGCTTCCACCAGCCGGCAGGTGGCAACAGTTGAGGACCAGCAGCCGGAGGGACAACCCGGCCCCAAGCTTCAGAAGGGCGGAAAGCCTGCTTGGCTGCCCACCTTCTCCTATGAGCAAACCCTTGATGCTCCATGCAAATTCCACAGCGGCGCGAAGCCGTCCAACCACACCACCCGGAAGTGCCACTGGCTCACCCGAATCTCCAAGGGTGAAGGACTGCTGCCTCCTCCGCCTGTTGGCCAGCCGTGGCCTCCTCCCCAGTAGCCGGCGGCCCACCCAGCAGTTGGCGCTATCCAGGATGAATACCCCGAGGAACACGGAGCTTACGTCATCTTCACCAGTGTGGCTAGTGACCGGCGCAGCGGACGTCAGTAACACTGCAAAGTGAGCGTCGTTGCTTCAAATGCCCCAGAATTCATGCACTGGCCCGAGAAGCCCATCAGGTGGAGCCGTGCAGACCACCCAGAGGTGATGCCTTCTCCGGATTCCTATGCTCTGGTGTAGGATGCCACCCTTGCAACAGAGAGGCGAGCTGCTCGTTTCTCCCGGATCATGATAGATGGCGGTAGCAGCATCAACATCCCTTACTACGACACCACAGAGAAGTTGTGCATCAAAGAGAAGCGGCTCCAGCCCTGTTGGACTGTCTTTCATGGCATTGTGCCCGGCCTTTCCTGCTCACCAATCGGCAAGATCAAGATAGACGTCCTCTTCGGAGACAAATATCACTTCCACCGCAAGGCAATTTGGTTCGAGGTGGTTAACCTGGAGAGTCCTTATCATGTGCTCGTAGGTCGGCCAGCTCTAGCCAAGTTCATGGCAGTACCTCATTATGCCTACCTCAAGATGAAGATGCCGGAAACCAAGGGCATTATCACAATAGCCGGAGATTACGAGAAGTCGGCCACCTGTGCTGCAGCTAGCAGCTGGCTGGCCGAGTCCCTTGTGATTGCTGCTGAGAAGAAACTCTTGGACCGAGTGGTGGCCATGGCAGCAAGCAGCCGGACCTTTCGCCTGATCCCAAAGAGTCAAAAGCCCTGGGCTCCTTCCAGCTGGCCAAAGAAACAAAGAAGATCCCCTTGGACCTCGAGCACCCAGAGAGGCACGCTGTCATAGGGGCTAACCTTGACAGTAAATAGGAACGCGAGCTCGTCGATTTCCTCTGTGAGAATCTAGACATCTTCGCATGGTCTCCCAAAGACATGCCGGGTGTTCAGACGGATTTCGCCGAGCACAAGCTACATGTCAGATCAGATGCCAAACTAGTCAAACAGCCCCTCCGCCGACTGTCGGAAGAGAAGAGAAGAATTGTTGGTGACGAGATAGCCCAGCTTCTGGAAGCCGGCTTCATCATGGAAGTATTTTTTCCAGAATGGCTTTCCAACCCATTCCTTGTACTGAAGAAGAACAACAAGTGGCGCATGTGTATTGACTATACCGGCCTCAACAAAGCCTGCCCCAAAGATCCGTTTGCTTTGCCTCGGATTGACCAAGTGATAGACTCCACAGCCGGATGCGAGTTGTTGAGTTTTTTGGATGCCTACTCAGGTTACCACTAGATCGAGTTGAACCCGGCAGACCGCCTGAAGACCTCCTTAATCACACCATTCAGAGCCTTCTGCTACCTAACCATGACATTCGGCTTGAGAAATGCCAGTGCCACATTTCAACATTGCATGCAGAAGTGCCTCCTCAAGCAACTCGGTAGAAATTCCCACGTCTATGTAGACGATATTGTGGTGAAGACGGAGAAGCGCGGTACCCTCTTAGAAGATCTCAAGGAAACTTTTGATAATCTGCGCCGATTTCAAATCAAGCTCAACCCAGATAAGTGCATCTTTGGGGTACCAACCGGCCAGCTCCTTGGCTTCTTGGTCTTAGAGCGCGGCATTGAGTGCAACCCTGTGAAGATCAAAGCCATTGAGAGGATGGAGACACCCACCCGACTGTGAGAGGACCAGAAGTTCACCAGCTGCTTGGCATCAATCAGCCGCTTCATCAGTCGGCTGGTTGAGAAGGTTGTTCCCCTGTACCAACTCATGAAGAAAACCACTCACTTTGAGTGGAATGACAAGGTGGACGAGGCCTTCCTCCGGCTCAAGAAAATGTTGACCATGCCGCCTATTCTGGCCGCTCCAGCTGCTAAGGAGCCCATGTACTTTTACATCGCAGCCAGCAGCCGGGTGGTCAGCACCGTCATTGTGGTGGAGCACCCAGAAGACGGCAGAGCGCAGCTAGCCCAGAGGCCTGTGTACTATTTGAGCGAGGTGATGTCGACCTCAAAGCAGAACTACCCCCACTACCAAAAGATGTGCTACGTCATGCACATTGCCGCCAAGAAGCTGAAGTCATACTTTCAAGAGCACCCAATCACAGTTATCTGCACTGCCCCGCTTGCCGAGATCATAGGCAACATAGATGCATCAGGCCGGGTGGCCAAATGGGCCATCGAGTTGGCCCCTTGCACCATCTTCTACCAGCCACGCACCGCCATCAAGTCCCAAGCACAGGCCGACTTCCTCGTCGACTAGGCCGAGACCCAGTACCTACCGCCAGCTACGGACTCCACTCATTGGCGGATGCACTTTGATGGCTCGAAGATGCGCACCGGTTTGGGAGCCGGCGTTGTCATCACCTCTCCCAAGGGCGACAAGCTCAGATACACATTGCAAATTCACTTTGCTGCCTCCAACAACGTGGCCGAGTATGAAGCGCTAGTACACGGACTCCAGCTGGCCAAAAAAATCAGCATCCGCCGGATCCTGTGCTATGGCGACTCGGACTTGGTGGTCCAACGGTCATCTGCCGACTGGGACGCCAAGGATGCAAACATGTCAAGTGACCGCTTCCTCATCCAGCAGATCAGCGGATACTTTGATGGGTGTGAGTTCCTTCACGTGCCACGGAACGACAACGAGCAAGCTGATGCCCTGGCACAGATCGGCTCCACCGCCAAGCAATACCAGCCGACGTTTCCCTTCAATGCCTCTACAAGCTGTCTCTCAAACATTCTCCAGAATCCGACTCCATCTTCGTGTCGGCTACTCCTGAAGCAGTCGGATCTGACTCGGGGGCTGCAACAGCCGGCCCGGGGATTTCAGCAGGCGGCACGGGGACTGTGGCAGTCGCACCTGGCCCGGGGAGTTCACAACCCGGCCTGGGGGCTGCAGCAACTGGCCCGGGGACTTCTCCAAGCGGCTCCAAGACTGTGGCAGTCGCACCCGGCCCGGGGACTTCACAACTCGGCCCAGGGGCTGCAGCAGTCGGCCCGAGGACTCCAACAACGCAGCAAGCGGTGGCCGACTCCACCCTGCCGCCTCCCAACCCAATCGCCCTAGTATCGGTGGCTGTGATGACAGTGGACGAAGTTCAAGCACTATCCTGGGTGCAGCCCATCCTCAATTTCTTGGTGAACAGAGAGCTGCCGGCTGATGAGATCTCGGCCCGGCAGGTGCAGCGCCGGGCAGGATCCTACACGATAGTAAACATAGAGCTTGTCAGACGCAGCATGACTGGGGTCTTCCAGCACTGTGTAGAACAAGAGAAGGGACAAGCAATCCTCAAATATATCCACCAAGGCGAGTGTGGCCACCATGCGGCCTCCAGATCCCTTGTCGCCAAAGCTTCCCGCCATGGTTTCTTCTGGCCGACTACTTTGGAGGATGCCAAGGATTTCGTCAAGCATTGCAAGGGGTGCCAGAAATTCAGCTCCAAGCAACATCTGCCGGCTTATGTACTCAAGACCACCCCCCTCACATGGCCCTTTGCCGTGTGGGAGCTAGACATGGTGGGACCATTCAAGACAGCACGTGGCGGCATGACTCATCTGCTTGTCGCCGTAGACAAATTCACCAAGTGGATTGAAGCAAAGCCAATCAAGAAACTGAATGGTCCGACTCCTGTGACTTTCATCGCAGATATCACCATCCGATATGGTGTACTGCACAACATCATCACTGACAATGGCACAATCTTTGCCAAAGGCGCCTTGGCTCGTTTCTGCGGACGCATGGCATCCGACTGGAATTAGTGTCCGTTGCCCATCCGCAGTCAACCGGCCAAGTCGAGTGAGCAAATGGCCTCATCCTCTCCGGCATCAAGCCCCGACTGGTCGAGCCGCTAGAGCGCTCAGCCGGCTGCTGGATCGATGAGTAGTCAACCGTCCTTTGGAGCCTTCGCACCACACCAAACAAGTCAACCTGCTTCAATCCATTCTTTCTCATCTACGGGGCCGAGGCCATCATCCCAACTGACATTGAGTTCGACTCACCTCGCGTCACCATGTACATGGAGGCGGAGACAAAGGAAGCACGAGAAGACGACATCGATCTACTGGAAGAGGGCCGACTGTTGGCACTCAGCTGGTCCGCCATCTACCAGCAGAGCCTGCACCGCTACCAGAGTCGGAAGGTCAAACCAAGATCTTTCCAAGAGGGAGACCTTGTGCTCCGGCTAATCCAGCGAACAGCCGGCCAGTACAAGCTCTCTTCCCCTTGGGAAGGCCCTTTCATCATCATCAAAGCTTTGGGCAACGACTCCTACTACCTCACTGATGCACAGAAGCCCAGAGCACACAAGAGAGACGACTCTGGCAAGGAATCAGAGCGCCCATGGAATGCAAATCTCCTCCGATGATTTTATAGTTGATGCAGTATGTACCATGCTACCTTTCTTATTAAAGCGCTAAGACATAGGGGCCCTCAAGGAGCACTCGAGGGCTACCCTTTTTATCTATATGATAAGTTTTATGCCTATGAATGTGTTATTTCATTATTCTATCTGGCATCGGGTTCGACCAGTCGGCCCGGGGGCTTGCCGCCTTGTACTATATCGGTGCTAACTGCAATTGGACAAGTAATGTGCCGGCATCTAAGCCCTCTCTTGCCATCGGCCGTAGCTCGCAGAGCGACTGTTCGGCTGGCAAGAGTTAAAGGCAGGAAATGGTGCCCACATGAAAAATGGCCAGACCAAAAGCACTCACATAGGCCAAGCCGGCCCTCGCCTCACCGACCAGCTGCTAAGCAGCCGGCCGGCCGACTTCTTACTTAACTTGCTATGTTCTGATACGTCCATTTTGCATCATGCTTTTATATTGATATTTATTGCATTATGCACTGTTATTTCACTTTATGTCACAATACTTATGGCTATTCTCTCTTATTTTACAAGGTTTACATAAAGAGGGAGAATGCCGGCAGCTAGAATTCTGGGCTGGAAAAGGAGCAAATATTAGAGGCCTATTCTGCGCAACTCCAAAAGTCCTGAAACTTCACGAGACATCTTAAAAGAAATAGAGAAAAATCCTCGCCAAAGATGAAGGCCAGGGGCCCACACCCTTCTCACGAGGGTGGGGGGTGCCCCCCCTAGGGCGCGCCCCCTACCTCGTGGGCCCCCTGGTGGGTCTTCGACGTCCATCTTCTCCTATATGAAGTCTTTCGATGAGAAAAAAAATAAGAAGCAACCTTTCAAGATGAGAATCCGCCGCCACGAGGCGGAACCGAGGCAGAACCAATCTAGAGCTCCGGCAGGGCTGTTCTGCCGGGGAAATTCCCTCCGGGAGGGGGAAATCATCACCATCGTCATCACCAACGCTCCTCTCATTGGGAGAGGGCAATCCCCATCAACATCTTCACTAGCACCATCTCATCTCCAAACCCTAGTTCATCTCTTGTATCCAATTCTTGTGTCAAAGTCCGAGATTGGTGCTAGTAGGTTGCTAGTAGTGTTGATTACTCCTTGTAGTTGATGCTAGTTGGTTTAATTGGTGGAAGTTCACATGTCCAGATCCTTTATGCATATTATTCTGATTATGAACATGAATATGCTTTGTGAGTAATTACGTTTGTTCCTGAGGACAAGGGAGAAGTCTTGCTATTAGTAGTCATGTGAATTTGGTATTCGTTTGATATTTTGATAAGATGTATGTTGTCTAGCCTCTAGTGGTGTTATGTGAACATCGACTACATAACACTTCACCATTATTTGGGCCTATAGGAAGGCATTGGGAAGTAATAAGTAGATGATGGGTTGCTAGAGTGACAGAAGCTTAAACCCTAGTTTATGCGTTGCTTCGTAAGGGGCTGATTTGGATCCATATGTTTCATGCTATGGTTAGGTTTACCTTAATACTTTTGTTGTAGGTGCAGATGCTTGCAATAGAGGTTAATCATAAGTGGGATGCTTGTTCAAGTAAGAACAGCACCCAAGCACCGGTCCACACACATATCAAATTATCAAAGTATCGAACGCGGATCATATGAACATGATGAAAACTAGCTTGACGATATTCCCATGTGTCCTCGGGAGCGCTTTTCCTATTATAAGATTATGTTCCGGCTTGTCCTTTGCTACAAAAAGGATTGGGCCACCTTGCTGCACTTTATTTACTTTTTTCACTTGTTGCTCGTTAAAATTTACCATATTACAAAACTATCCGTTACCACTTATTTCAGTACTTGTAGAGAATACCTTGCTGAAAACCGCTTATCATTTCCTTCTGCTCCTCGTTGGGTTCGACACTCTTACTTATCGAAAGGACTGCGATAGATCCCCTATACTTGTGGGTTATCAAGACTCTTTTCTAGCGCCGTTGCCAGGGAATGTAGCGCCTTTGGTAAGCGGAATTTGCTAAGGAAAAATTTATATAGAGTGCTGAAATTTACTATCACTTGTTACTATGGAAAGTAATTCTCTGAGGGGCTTGTTCGGGATATCTTCACCCTGTCCAGTAGAGCAAATAGTTGCTCCTCAACCTACTGCACCTATTAATGAAACTCCTTTTGAATTTCCTATGGCTATGATGGAAAAACTGCTAGCTAATCCTTTTACAGGAGATGGAAGAAAACATCCTGATGAGCACTTAATATATGTGGATGAGGTTTGTGGATTATTTAAGCTTGCAGGTATACCCGATGATGTTGCTAAGAAGAAGGTCTTCCCTTTATCTTTGAAGGGAGACACATTGATATGGTATAGGCTATGTGATGATATGAGATCGTGGGACTATAAAAGATTGAAGCTGGAATTTCATCAAAAGTATTACCCTATGCATCTTGTTCATCGCGATCGAAATTATATATATAATTTCTGACCTCGCAAAGGAGAAAGCATCGCTCAAGCCAGGGGGAGGCTTAAATGAATGTTATATTCATGCCCCAATCATGAGCTCCAGAGAGAAATAATTATGCAAAGTTGTTATGCTCGGCTTTCTGAAAACAATCGCAACATGCTCGATAACTCTTGTGTTGTCTCTTTTATGATGAAGACTATTGAATTCAGATGGAATTTATTGGATAGAATTAAACGCAACTCTGAAGATTGGGACCTCGACGGAGGTAAGGAGTCAGGTATGACACCTAAGTTTGATTCTGTTAAATGTTTTATGGATACCGATATTTTCCGTAAGTTTAGCACTAAATATGGACTTGATTCTGAGATAGTAGCTTCTTTCTGTGAATCTTTTGCTACTTATGTTGATCTCCCTAAGGAGAAGTGGTTTAAATATCATCGTCCCATAGAAGTAAAAGTAGCTGCACCTATTAAAGTTGAAGAAAAGACTGTCACTTATAATGATCCTATTGTTCCTACTTCTTATATTGAGAAACCACCTTTCCCTGTTAGAATAAAGGATCATGCTAAAGCTTCAACTGTTGTTCGTAAAAGAAATATTAGAACTTATACACCTCCTGAGCAAGTTAAATTAGAACCTAATATTGCTATTGTTCAAGATCTCTTGTCTGATAATATTGATGGGCATGTTATTCAGTTTTAAGGTGAAACTGCAAGAATTGCTAAACCGTGTGATAAAGATAAACATAGACCTGTGGTAGGCGTGCCTGTTATTTCTGTTAAAATAGGAGATCATTGTTATCATGGCTTATGTGATATGGGTGCTAGTGTTATACCTCATGACTTATACAAAGAATTTAAGAATGAAATTGCACCTGTTGAGTTAGAAGATATTGATGTTACTACTAAACTTGCCAATAGAGATACTATTTCACCAATTGGGATTGTTAGAGATGTTGAAGTCTTGTGTGGGAAAACTAAATATCCCGCTGATTTTCTTGTTCTTAGTTCTCCACAAGATAGCTTTTGTCCCATTATATTTGGTAGACCCTTCTTAAATATTGTCAATGCCACCATAGACTGCACTAAGAATGTTGTTATTGTTGGTTTGAATGATATGGTTCATGAGTTTAATTTCTCTAAATTTAGTAAACAACATCATGAGGAAGAATTACCTAGTAAGGATGAAATTATTGGTCTTGCTTCTATTGCCGTACCTCCTAGTGATCCTTTAGAACACTATTTGCTAGACCATGAAAATGATATGTTCATGAACGAACAAAGGGAAATAGATGATGTATTCTTTAAACAAGAACCTATTCTGCAACACAATTTGCCTGTTGAAATTTTAGGGGATCCCCCTCCACCCAAGGGTGATCCCGTGTTTGAGCTTAAACCTTTACCTGATAATCTTAAAGATGCTTATCTTGATGAAAAGAAGATATATCCTGTTATTATTAGTGCTAACCTTTCAGAGCATGAAGAAGAAAGATTATTGAAAACTCTGAAGAAGCATCGTGCTGCTATTGGATATACTCTTGATGATCTTAAGGGCATTAGTCCCACTCTATGTCAACATAAAATAAATTTGGAAGCAGATGCCAAACCAGTTCGTGATCCTCAATGATGTCTGAATCCTAAAATGAAAGAAGTGGTAAGAAAAGAAATAGTTAAGCTTCTGGAGGCAGGTATAATATATCCCGTTGCCCATAGTGAGTGGGTAAGTCCTGTCCATTGTATCCCTAAGAAGGGAGGTATTACTGTTGTTCCTAATAATAAAGATGAATTGATTCCACAAAGAATTATCATAGGTTATAGGATGGTAATTGATTTCCGCAAATTAAATAAAGCTACTAAGAAAGATCATTACCCCTTACCTTTTATTGATCAAATGCTAGAAATATTATGCAAGCATACACATTATTGCTTTCTAGATGGTTATTCTGGTTTCTCTCAAATACCTGTGTCGGCTAGAGATCAATCAAAGACTACTTTTACATGCCCTTTTGGTACTTTTGCTTATAGACGTATGCCTTTTGGTTTATGTAATGCACCTGCTACCTTTCAAAGATGCATGATGGCTATATTCTCTGACTTTTGTGAAAAGATTTTTGAGGTTTTCATGGACGACTTTTCCGTCTATGGTTCCTCCTTTGACGATTGCTTGAGCAATCTTGATCGAGCTTTGTAGAGATGTGAAGAAACTAATCTTGTCTTGAATTGGGAAAAGTGCAACTTTATGTTTAATGAAGGTATTGTCTTGGGGCACAAAGTTTCTGAAAGAGGTATTGAAGTTGATAAAGGCAAGGTTGATGCTATTGAAAAGATGCCATGTCCCAAGGACATCAAAGGTATAAGAAGTTTCCTTGGTCACGCTGGATTTTATAGGAGGTTCATTAAGGACTTCTCGAAAATTTCTCGGCCTCTGACTAATTTATTGCAAAAAGATATACCATTTGTGTTTGATGATGATTGTGTAGAAGCATTTGAAATACTTAAGAAAGCATTAGTCTCCGCACCTATTGTTTAGCCACCTGATTGGAATTTACCCATTGAAATTATGTGCAATGCTAGTGATTATGCTTTAGGTGCTGTTCTAGGGCAAAGAGTTGATAAGAAATTAAATGTTATTCATTATGGTAGTAAGACTCTAGACAATGCTCAAAGAAATTATGCTACTACTGAAAAAGAGCTTTTAGCAGTTGTATTTGCTTGTGATAAGTTCAGACCTTATATTGTTGATTCTAAAGTAACTATTCACACTGATCATGCTACTATTAAATACCTTATGGAAAAGAAAGATGCTAAACCTAGACTTATTAGATGGGTTCTCTTGCTACAAGAATTTGATTTGCATATTGTTGATAGAAAGGGAGCTGAGAACCCCGTTGCAGACAACTTATCTAGGTTAGAAAATATTCTTGATGACCCACTACCTATTAATGATGACTTTCCTGATCAACAATTAAATGTTATAAGTACTTGTCGTAGTACTCCATGGTATGGTGATTATGCTAATTATATTGTTGCTAAGTTTATACCACCTAGCTTCACATACCAGCAAAAGAAAAAGTTCTTCTATGATTTGAGACATTACTTTTGGGATGACCCACATCTTTATAAAGAAGGAGTAGATGGTGTTATTAGACGTTGTGTACCTGAGCATGAACATGAATAGATCCTACGCAAGTGGCATTCCGAGTCTTATGGAGGACACCATGCTGGAGATAGAACTGCACATAAGGTATTGCAATCTAGTTTTTATTGGCCTACTCTCTTCAAGGATACCCGTAAGTTTATCTTGTCATGTGATGAATGTCAAAGAATTGGTAATATTAGTAGACGTCAAGAAATGCCTATGAATTATTCACTTGTTATTGAACCGTTTGATGTTTGGGGCTTTGATTATATGGGACCTTTTCCTGCCTCTAATGGATATACACATATTTTAGTTGATGTTGATTAGTTACTAAGTGGGTAGAAGCTATTCCAACTAGTAGTGTTGATCATAACACTTCTATCAAAATGCTTAAGGAAGTTATTTTTCTGAGGTTTGGAGTCCCTAGATATTTAATGACTGATGGTGGTTCACACTTTATTCATGGTGCTTTCCGTAAAATGCTTTCTAAATATGATGTTAATCATAGAATTGCATCTCCTTATCACCCACAGTCTAGTGGTCAAGTAGAGTTGAGCAATAGAGAGCTCAAATTAATTTTGCAAAAGACTGTTAATAGGTCTAGAAAGAATTGGTCCAAGAAACTTGATGATGCATTATGGGCATATAGAACTGCATACAAAAATCCTATGGGTATGTCTCCATATAAAATGGTATACGGAAAAGCATGTCACTTACCTCTCAAACTAGAACATAAGGTATATTGGGATATTAAAGAGCTCAACTATGATTTCAAACTTGCCAGTGAGAAGAGGTTATTCGATATTAGCTCACTTGATGAATGGAGAACCCAAGCATATGAAAATGCCAAGTTATTTTAAGAAAAAGTTAAAAGATGGCATGACAAAAGGATACAAAAGCGTGAGTTTAATGTAAGTGATTATGTATTGCTATACAACTCTCGTTTAAGATTTTTTGCAGGAAAACTTCTCTCTAAATGGGAAGGCCCCTATGTTATTGAGGAGGTCTATCGTTCCGGTGCAATAAAAATCAACAACTTCGAAGGCACAAATCCGAAGGTGGTAAACGGTCACAGAATCAAACATTATATCTCAGGTAATCCCATAAATGTTGAAACCAATATTATTGAAATCGTAACCCCGGAGGAATACATAAGGGACACTTTCCGGAACGTTTCAGATTCTGAAAGGGAATAGGTATGTGGTACGGTAAGTAAACCGACTCCAAAACAATTTCTAAGGCAATATTTCTCCGTTTTGGAATATTTAGAAAAATAGAAAAATAAGTAGCAGTCCGGGAAGGACACAAGGGCCCCACGAGGGTGGTGGGCGCGCCCTACCCCTCTGGGCGCGCCCCCTACCTCGTGAGCACCTCGTGTGCCTTCCGGACTCCGTTTTCTTGCACATTACGTATTTTGCTCGGTAAAAATTCATTATATATTATGCCGAAGGTTTTGACTCCCGTATCATGCAAAAATCTCCTGTTTTTGTTTCGAGCTGTTTTTCTGACAGATCTAGGTTATCATGACGGCCTCGAGCACCTCCAAGCCCAAGTCTATGACCTTCAAAACCAAAACTGCGAGTATGAATATAGATTCAAAAGAATGTGTTTGGCTTTAGATTGGAGGATTCCGGAGACTCGATCATCTTTCTATGATGGTGAACCTATGCCTTGGAAGATAGATGACAAGCCCGCATCATCAACAACACCTCCACCGTCTCCGCCAACAAAGAAGAATTCAGTATCTGGGTATGGGCATTCCCCTTGGCAACTGCCAAGCTTGAGGGAGGTGCCCCGGTATCGTATCACAATCACAACTCCTATCTTTACCGTTTTTCTTAGTTCGATCCTATTAGTAGTATCTTGATCTAGTAGAATAAAGTTTATGGCATGATCTAGTTTTGAGTTTTGTTTTATGATCTCTCCATGTAATCGAGTCCGTGAGTTATATATAATAAATATTAGTGTTGAGTGAAGGGCCTGATTATTTTTCCATGAACTTGGGTGAATAAAAGAAAATAGGAAAGGAATAAAAAGAAACAACAAGTTCATATTGATCTTATTGAGAGTAATGACTTCACATAGAAAGAGTATGATGACTATAAGTTGTTTGGAGTTGGCAGACATAGCTTTGGTCATTGTTGCAATTAATAGGAAGTAATAAGGAAAGAGAGGTTTCACATATAGATATATTATCATTGACATCTTTTATGATTGGGAGCACTCATTAAAATATGACATGCTAAAGAGTTGATGTTGGACAAGGAAGACAATGTAATGAGTTATGTCTTTCTTATATCTGAGATAAAGTATGTTGTCATGGTTCCTCTAACTTGTTGAGCTTGCCTTTCCCCCTCATGCTAGCCAAATTATCAGCACCAAGTAGAAATACTACTTGTGCTTCCAAATATCCCTAAACCAGTTTTGCCATGAGAGTCCACCATATCTACCTATGGATTGAGCAAGATCCTTCAAGTAAGTTGTCATCGGTGCAAAGCAATAAAAAATGCTCTAAATATGTATGATTGATTGGTGTGGGAGAAATAAGCTTTATACGATCTTGTGATATGGATGTAATAAAAGCGACGGACTGCATAATAAAGGTTCATATCACAAGGGGCAATATAAAGTGACGTTCTTTCGCATTGAGATTTTATATATCCAACCATAAAAACGCATGGCAACCTCTGCTTCCCTCTGCGAAGGGCCTATCCTTTATTATTATTTTCTACCTTATGCAAGAGTCATGGTGATCTTCACCTTTTCTTTTTCATTTTATCCTTTGGCAAGCTCAGCATGTTGGAAAGAACATGATATATATATATATATATATATATATATATATATATATATATATATATATATATCTAATTGGATGTAGGGGAGCATGAACCATCATTGTTGACATTACCCTTGAGGTAAAAGGTTGTGGGGCAAAACTATAAGCCCCTATCTTTCTCTGTGTCCGGTTAAAACTCCGTAATCACAAGTATCGCGTGAGTGTCAGCAATTGTGGAGGACTAAATTATAGTTGAGTATGTGGACTTGCTTTTTTAGCTCCGACATAGACTCTTTCCGATGTTGTGATAAATTGCAATTGCTTCAATGACTGAGATTATAGTTTGTTGGAGCCCAATAAGGTTTATGATTTATACTTTTGCATTGTGAATAGATCATCACTTGAACATGAGTAATCATATGAAAAAATCTATATATGTTGCTGTTATGAGAATAATCATGATGCCTTCATGTCCGTATTTTATTTTTATCGACGCCTCTACCTCTAAACATGAGGACATATTTATTGTTATCGGCTTTTCGCTTGAGGACAAGCGAGGTCTAAGCTTGGGGGAGTTGATACGTCCATTTTGCATCATGCTTTTATATCGATATTTATTGCATTATGGACTGTTATTTCACTTTAAGTCATAATACTTATGGCTATTCTCTCTTATTTTACAAGGTTTACATAAAGAGGGAGAATGCCGGCAGCTAGAATTCTGGGCTGGAAAAGGAGCAAATATTAGAGGCCTATTCTGCGCAACTCTAAAAGTCCTGAAACTTCACGGGACATCTTAAAAGAAATAAAGAAAAATCCTCGCCAAAGATGAAGGCCAGGGGGCCCACACCCTTCTCACGAGGGTGGGGGGCGCCCCCCTAGGGCGCGCCCCCTACCTCGTGGGCCCCCTGGTGGGTCTCCGACGTCCATCTTCTCCTATACGAAGTCTTCCGATGAGAAAAAATAAGAAGCAACCTTTCGGGACGAGACTCCGCCGCCACGAGGCAGAACCGAGGCAGAACCAATCTAGAGCTCCGGCAGGGCTGTTCTGTCGGGGAAACTTCCCTCCGGGAGGGGGAAATCATCACCATCGTCATCACCAATGCTCCTCTCATCAGGAGAGGGCAATCCCCATCAACATCTTCACCAGCACCATCTCACCAAACCCTAGTTCATCTCTTGTATCCAATTCTTGTCTCAAAGTCCGGGATTGGTGCTAGTAGGTTGCTAGTAGTGTTGATTACTCCTTGTAGTTGATGCTAGTTGGTTTAATTGGTTTAAGATCATATGTTCAGATCCTTTATGCATATTATTACCGCTCTGATTATGAACATGAATATGCTTTGTGAGTAATTACGTTTGTTCCTGAGGACAAGGGAGAAGTCTTGCTATTAGTAGTCATGTGAATTTGGTATTCATTTGATATTTTGATAAGATGTATGTTGTCTAGCCTCTAGTGGTGTTATGTGAACGTCGACTACATAACACTTCACCATTAATTGGGCCTAGAGGAAGGCATTGGGAAGTAATAAGTAGATGATGGGTTGCTAGAGTGACAGAAGCTTAAACCGTAGTTTATGCGTTGCTTCGTAACGGGCTGATTTGGATCCATATGTTTCATGCTATGGTTAGGTTTACCTTAATACTTTTGTTGTAGTTGCGGATGCTTGCAATAGAGGTTAATCATAAGTGGGATGCTTGTTCAAGTAAGAATAGCACCCAAGCACCGGTGCACCCACATATCAAATTATCAAAGTATTGAACGCGAATCATATGAATGTGATGAAAACTAGCTTGACGGTATTCCCATGTGTCCTCGGGAGCGCTTTTCCTATTATAAGAGTTTGTTCTGGCTTGTCCTTTGCTACAAAAAGGATTGGGCCACCTTGCTGCACTTTATTTAATTTTGTCACTTGTTGCTCGTTACAATTTACCTTATTACAAAACTATCTGTTACCACTTATTCCAGTACTTGCAGAGAATACCTTGCTAAAAATCGCTTATCATTTCCTTCTGCTCCTCGTTGGGTTCGACACTCTTACTTATCGAAAGGACTACGATATATCACCTATACTTGTGGGTCATCATGTTCTAAGCGGCCAAAGTACTTTTCCTCCCAAATGGCTAAGTACTTAACCCAACAACAGATCGCAGAGCGGCTGCCTGGCTGGCAAGGACGCAACCAAGGGAGGGCGGCGAAGGAAAAAGCCAAAAGAATGGAAAAGCAAAACAAGTTAGAAGTCAGCAAAATTAATTTACATAGAAAAAGGCCCTCGGCCAGCATTCAACAAAGTTTGAATGCACCCCCAGCGGGTGGAACTGTGGAAATTTAACAAGTTTGCTCGAAACACTACCAAAGTAGGAAAATAAAAAATGGCCACCTAGGCCAGAGGAGCAGCAGGCGGGTCCAGCAGGTTGGTGGAGTCGGCGGTGCTGGCTGGCAGGGTGGTCGTCTGGTGAGTCTCAGTTTGGTCACCATCGGCAGCAGCACTTGCATGTCGCTCGTTGCTTGATGCTCGATCGAGCTGAGGCTGGTTGGCCGCTCCTTCCTCCGGTGCGTCATATTCACCATCCTCGCCTTCCTCGTCATCGCCCTCGTCGCTGGAGGCAATCTCCTCCACCAAGTCCTCGTCGTCGTCTGGGTTTAGCCTGAACCAGTTCGGCGGCACCTCGGCACCCTCCTCGTCTAGCTTGGGGAGGAAGACAACGGTATTGGTGTACTCGGTGATCGCGGCCGCGTGTTGAGAGAGCACAGGCCGCACCACCACCAACTCCTCGCTGGCTTCCTGCCGGAATGTGGCCAACTGGGCTAGGTTTAGCCCAGGATACCACGCCTTGACAAACTCCAAGGCCCGCCGCGCGCCTGCCCGGGTTGCGGAGCCCTTCCACGCCTCGAAGCGGGCGACTACCACCTCTAACAAGTCGGCAATCCGACTGGGGGTGCGTGGAGCTGGAACGCCTGGCTAGAGGGAGGAAACAACCTGGGCTCCGACGCGCTGCATATGGCGGAGTGCCTGATGAGCCGGCTGGAGATGAGCTTGAACAACGAGAAGGAAAAAGAAGTACAAAGTTGGAAGCCGATTCATATGACAGTCGACAAGAGAAAGAAAGGAAAAGGATAACTCACCATCGAGCATGTCCTCGATCTCCCCATAGCCGTCGTACAGAGCTTTCTCCCTCTCGGCCCGGCCCGAGCATTCAGTCTCGAACTCGGCCTGGAGGGTCGTGTCGCCATCCTTCACCTTCTAGAGCTCCGACTTGTGCTGGTCCGCCTAGTCAGCCAGCTCCTTGTCCAGGCGGTCACGCTCCTGGGCCACCTTACTGCACTCCTCCTTGGCGCGCAGTGCAGTTTGGGCTTCACCTAGGCGCTGCTGCAAGTCGGCGGCCGCTCCTGCAGAAGACAAGAAAGAGAAGACAGTCAACAAATCAACAAAGGGAAAAGTGGTTGCTAGAAGATCCGGCCCGACTGCTCAGCAGTCGGCCCGAATCTCGGGGGCTACACTCAGTGGGTGCACTGACGCACCCCCGCGAGAATGAGGACGGAGTGCTTACTCCGGCTTTCGGCTAAATCGGTGGTCCGCTTGGCCAGCTCTCAAATATGGGAGTTGAAGGCGGTCGGTGGATGTTATGGTAGCCATGCAACAAAGACAACAGAAGGAAAGAAAAAAGTTAGCACTCGGAACTTACCTTTAAGTTCCGAGCCGCCTGCTCAGCAGCCAGCCGGAAGTCGGGGGCTACACCCAGTGGGTGCGCTGGCGCACCCCCACGGAAGATTGCCAGAATCAAAAACAAGCAAAGGAGCATACCTGGACGGCTGCTCGCGTCGACAGAAACGCCTTCGTGTACTGCTGGAGGGCGGTGCCTTGGGCCTGAAGCCGGGCATGCACGTCCTGCGCAGCCTTGTTCAGCATGCTCGTCCCATCCCCAGGCGTCCAATCTAGTGGGACAGCACTGGTAGCCTCCGCTTCAGGGGCCAATGAGCATGCAACCCCGATCTCTTGCGGCCGCGGTGCTAAGGTCACCTTCGCCGCATGACGCCACGGGGGTCGCCCCCACCACCAGCTTGCCACTGACCGGCGGCGCCAGTGCCACGTCATGCCGACTGCCATGGGCCTCGACAGTCGGCGCTTGCGGGGGCGCCTCTGCCCCCAAGATGATGATGTCGCCCCTCCCCTCTCCACGACTGGCTGTTCGTCATCGGCCCCTCCTATCGGCGCCTGGGTCTCTTGCGCCTGTGGCGCGGCGCGCAGAGGGATGATGAGTTGCGGAGTCTGGCCGCGTGCGGCCTCTTCTGCTTGCGCCTCGGCGACCCTGTCCGCCTGGGCCTTGGCTGTGGCGACCGCCTGGGCCTTGGCCGCGGCGTCGGCTTGGGCCTTGGCTGCTGCATCCGCGTCCACCTGCGCCGCCTCGGTCGCCACCGCCTTCCGCCGTTCCGCCTCCTCCCACTCCTGGCGCGCCTCCCGTGGTTTCCTCTCCGTCGCCTCCCGGAGTTCGGCAAGAGGGTCCATGCGGCGGGTGTTGGCGGAGCCCTCCGACGCCCCGATCACGGAAGCAGAGGCGGCCCGCTCAAGTGAGAGAGGGGCCCTATTCAAGCAAGATAAGAGAAATCAAGCACTTATGTAAGCGAAATCAAGCACTTATGCGGACACCGTCGGACGCTACTTCGGGGTCCTCTGGAACTAGGCCGCCTTCTCAGAGGCCATGTTCTTGGGCTTCTTCGGCCGACTGCCGACCAACAGCGAGCCGGCTCGGCGCTTCCATGCGCCGCCATGTGTAGTCGGCACGACTAAAGAGCTCGCGCCCACCTTGTCGGCATCGTGCGGGCAACATGGCTTGGCATCCTCCTCGTCGACATCCAACCAAGTCTCAACACCGCCTCCTCTGGAGCCGCCTGCTCCGCCACCGCCACTTGTGTCGTCGTCCTCCTCCATGGTGGCCGCCCCCAAATCGGGGTCGTCCACATCGCTTCTCATCCAGTCTGGCATGAAATCGTAGCCTGGCTCCAGAGCATTGGCGACCGACTGGGTCGAGAACACCTGTTCTATTGCCGACTGATCAGACGGCAAGGCAAGAACTCGAGCAAGCAAAGAAAAAAAGAATTACAAGACTTACCGCAGGGGGCGGGTGTGCACGGTCGTACGGCCGCTTGCCAAACTGCCAGTCTGTCTTCGACAGCCTGCGGTTGGAGAAGTAATTGACCAGCTGGACCACCTCCACGTCCGGCAACTCACGCGTGTTCATTCGGCATGGGTCCCGATGCCCGCTCTATGCTGCTGATGATGTGCGGCCGGACTTGAAGGGGAAGCACTCAGCGCGACATGTAGGCAGCTAGCAAGTCCGAGCCCTTGAGGCCCTCCGACTCTGTCATCACCTGAAGTCGAGCGAGAGCGGCGTTGGAGGCGGCCGATAGAGTGGCCGGCTTGTACCGCCAGTTGGTGCGCGGCTCAACAGGCGGGTCGGCTACATAAGACGGCAAGTTGATGTAGTCCATCGTCAGGTGGAGGTTCTTGATGTAGAAATAGGATTTTTGCCACAGTTTGGCCGACTGCAGTAGGGAGATGGCCGGGAAGCGGTTCTCAGCACCCGGACGTTGTACCGCTACGCAGGCTCCACACTGAGTTGTCGTTCCCTTGGTGGCGGTGCCGACCTGGATGTAGAAGCACTCCGCCCAGAGCTCGAGAGTGGGGAGAGTACTGAGGTAGCCCTCACAGAGGGTGACGAAGGCGGCCAGCAGCACCACCGTGTTGGGCATGTGGTGGTGTGGCTGGACTTGGTAGAAATTGAAAAAAGAGCGCAGAAAGCCGCTCGCCGGAAGGTCGAAGCCGCGAAGGAAATGGGACCGGAAGACAACGT
>NC_041384.1:510205637-510220606 GCF_002162155.2 Triticum dicoccoides | reverse complement strand
TCAAGAGGCAACCACCATGTTTGGTGAAGGAAAGAGAGGTGGTCCTCGTGGACGTTGGAGCCATCCCAGTCGTCGGACCATAAGCGCGCCATGGACAAAGGAGCTCGTCGGAGGCGCGGCGTGTAGGAAAATGGGCGAGGCCGTGGCAAGAAGAAGCCCGGCGATGGCGGGCTGCGGCAACACCTCAGCAAGAGGCAGGGACGCTGCGGTAGCGGAGAGAAAGAAGAGAAGGAACAGCGAAGGAGAAGGGAGAGGAGGGCGCACATGCGAATACCACCCCCTCCTCCCCCTACTTATAGCCCCAGGCAGTGAAGCCGAGAGGGGGCGAGAACATGGGGGGACATGGGATTAACTGCGCCACTCCCCCATGATCCCCCGATTACTGCGCCAGTAACGACATGTATTGATTACCATAGAAGCCAAACCATCCACCTCGGCCACAGCGGTTCCACGTGCATGCCGAGGCCCTGTAGTGGCGGGCCCCGGCCTACGGTGATGTCCCGTCACGTGCATGGGCTTGCAGGCGGCCTGGTCCGCTAGAGCCACATGTCAGGTGGGCAACGGGTGGCAAGTTTGACATCTGGCTAGCGTGCCATCTGGCCCCGACACGACGTTTCAAAATCACTAGGCGGCTTGACTGGTCACGGCCGACTCCTAGCAGTCGGCGCTTCAGAAGACGGACGAAGCAAAGCCACCAGATCACTCGGAGTAGGAAGTTGCTAAGGCTTCTTGCCTTCTCAGCTGTGGCACCTCACCAGCTTCAGGAACTACTATCGGAGTAGATGACCGCAGGTAGCCTCATCCGCTCCCCTGGTATTTCAAGACAACGGGGCCGGCTACGCCCCTCAAGCCTCAAAGGTGAAGAGCTTCCTTCTTTGGGCCGGCTGGTCCGAGCGGCCGGCTACTAGAAGGTGGCGGGGCCTAGAGGGCAGCCATGAGGTGGGCCGACTCCTAGCAGGCGGCCTCAAGGGAGGCCGGCTCATGGCAGTCGGCCCCTCGCTCCTTCAAAGTTAGCATCTCATTACGATGACGAGACGGGGCGTGGCTACAGTGCAGCCTGCCACCCCCAAATCCAAGGCAGAACGTGGCCACAGTGCAGCGTACTGGGTGTACATCCCTTGCCTGGCACGACACTGTGGCCGCGCAGCCCATGACATCTCCCATCGCAGAAGTGGCCATGCTCCCACTATGGGCTGTCGGTACGACCTGCAGGCGGCAGGCCCTACCTGTCCGTAAGAAGCCAAAAGGCGGCGGGCCCTAACTAGTCGGTGCGGGGAAGCCGACTCCCAACAGGCGGCCCTCCCCTCCCTCAAAGTATATGCGCAATTAATCAGAAGAGATGGGCAATGGCTATAGTGAATACCTGCTAGGCGGAGGAATTGTAGCCATGCTCTCACCGACCAAGAACACATCATCAGTGGTGCTGCCACAGTACTAAGCAGCCGGCAAGACCTGCAAGCGGCGGGCGCGACCTGTCGTCCAAGTACAAGATTGCCGGTGGGTCCCACGAGGTAGTGGGCCCAGTAGCCGACGGAGAAGCCGGCCACCAGAGACACTGACGGCTGGGTCGTACACCTAGCCGGATTACCATTGTACCCCTGGGGGGTAGGCCTATATAAACCCCGCAGGGCAGCCATTCAAAGGGTTTAGCATCATAGGAAACACACACACATAGAGAGAGGAGTAGATCTAGCCATGCCCTTCTTCCTCCTCTAGCCAAACAGCTCTAGGAGCAACCTTGTAGCCACTCTATTGGCATAGTGATCATGTGGATACCCGGCAGAGCAGGACTAGGGGTGTTATCTCCTAGGAGAGTAGGAGAGCCCTGAACCTGGGTAAGATGCGTCAGCGTACATGTCTACGCCTTATTCCGTTTCTAGGCACCTGCGACATATTACTCTCCCCCACCATGATAAGCCATCCTTTGGCATATCTCGCACGACACCCCTGACATAGATGCAGAATAGTTTCGGTCTACTTGTGTCGGACGTGGTGCCTATATATGATCATTGCCTTGGATATCATCATAATTATTTGTTTTTCTATCAATTGCCCAATGGTAATTTGTTTTTTTGCGAGGGGGGCAATAGTAATTTGTTTACCCACCGTATGCTATTTTCAAGAAAGAAGCCTCTAGTGAAAACTATGGCCCATGAATCTATATTTTATCATATACTAAAACCGAAAATACCTTGCTACATTTTTCTTTTATTTATTTCATTTTGTATTTTTTTCTAATCTATCTATCAAATACCATACAATTTAATCTTGCTCGTAACCGTCAAGGTATTGACAACGCCTTGTTCGCATTGGGTGATAGGATTTGTTGTTTGTGTGCAGGTGTTGCTATCAAGTTGTTGCTTAGTTCTCCTATTGGATTGATAACCATGGTTCTTAACTGAGGGAAATACTTATCTCTATTGTACTGCATCATCCTCTCCTCTTCGGAAAATCCCAACACAATTCACAAGTAGCATCACCGGTGGTGAAGTAGACAACATGGCCATCACATCTTGGAGGTGGTGATCTCTAATGAAATAGCCATCTTGAAGCTCGAGATTGCATTCCAGTAGTACCGCGAGCGTATCAACCTCTTGGATGAATGCATGCACGAGTTTAGGCACAACCAAGAACTTGCAAGGAACAATTCTTTTTCATAGGATTCTATAAAATCAAGATTCTAGAAAACTTCCCACATAATTTGTCATCTAGTTCTTTTTTGAGGTTGCAGTTTGAGATTGTGGATTGAGTTGTGTGTTGAAATGTCTAGATTTACCTTAGGTAGAAAATGTATACTGAATAGCTAACACTTTGTTGTTTCCAACAATTTCTGATCAAATATAAGTAATTTATGAATATGAATATTTTCTGATCTAACAGTTCATTAAACTTGTCAAAATTGATAGCAGAAAATATTGTACCATTGATAGTAGCGCCATCTATATCACCAACCATTGGTAGTAGCAAAATATAATAATCTAGCACCATTCATAAAGAGCACGTGTCGGCGTTCTGGGAACGGGGGTCCCCAGACTTGCCTGCCTGCGGCCCACGGTCTGGCTCTGCGAGCAGGCCCGTACAGCCCATCTTCACCACCAAGCATCCAAGACCCTCGCGAGGGGCCAAGCCTCGCGAGGCGGAGGACACAAGACCTCCTCGGGAGTGCCCTCACCAGGCTGGCTCGCGAGGGGCGAAGAGTTCAAGGCAAGGCAAACCTCGCGAGGTTTCAATGATGTGAGCCATGACGACCAAGGCCAGGCGTGTGCCAGGCGGGAGCCGGCGCGCACAATGTCCTTGTTTCATCTTTGGTGCTAAGGGAGCAAGCGCAAGCGCGGAGTACTGAGGTGTCAAACAAAGGTTTCCATATTGGTGCAATGAGACCAAGACCAGCAGGACGGCAAGACGAAGGTCACCGTGGAGCCACTAGTGCAGAACCGGGCAATAGCACCGGTTCGTAAGGCCCTTTAGTGCCGGTTTGCTAACCGGCGCTAAAATGTAGGCACTAAAGGCCCCCCCTTTAGTACCGGTTCAGCACGAACTGGTGCTAAAGGGCAACCACGTGGCACGAGCCAGCTTCGGGGGCAGGGAGCCCTTTAGTACCGGTTGGTGTCACCAACCGGTATTAAAATGTTGGGGGGGGGTTGGGTTTATGATTTCTTTTTCATTTAATTTTGTGTTTTCCATTTAATTCTTTTTCGTTTGCTGGTATTTTACGATACTACATATTGTACACGTTATGCATATATATAAATAGAATTTCTAGTAGAACCGATCATAATATATATATATATATATATATATATATATATCATCGAATGTCTCACAACCTCCATTAATTAATTCACACATATATACACACATGTATATATATATATACAATTTCTCCTAATTGGTGCCTTCGGAGCTAGTGGCATTAGCCTAGCTAATTGGTGCCTTCGGAGCACGATAACAATTGGAAGTGGTTCATGGGGGCGGTAGCGGGTAAAAGTATTCTCCTTTGGGATCTATGACCTGGTCGAGCAAAAATCCCGCTATTTCCTTTTGAATTGCTTCTATGCGGTCATGTGCTAGGAGCTTGTCCCGCACCTCTTTGAACTGTTAAGAAGGAGATCAATATGCATGTGTAAAAATTGTGTGACTAGATATCGATAATGGTGTAAAAATTGTGAATAGTGTTCTGACAATCGATATCGTACCCACTCCTGTCTTTGAGATTTGCTCCTTTCGGACGCCATCATGCGAATGTTCTTGCAAACGTAGTATGCACATAGATCATTCCCCGGCGCCTGCTTCAGGGCCTTTACGAGAATGGAATTTTGATCAGATAATAATTAATCAAGCATGATAATTAAAGAGATGGCAGCTAGCTAGTACTACTTAATTACTTACCTTGGGTCGATACCATTTCAGACTTTGTTTCCATGGGACTGGAGTGGCCCTGATGAACTTTGCCCAAGCCCTGCCCGCCGACAAAGAAAATGAATAAATGGGTTATTAAATAGTTGTTATTAGGAAATGACGAACTAATTAAATAGGCCAAGATATAGTTAATAATGATTGAAATTACCTGTTGACTATCCCGTTCACGATGCTGTAGTCACTTGCTTTCTTAAGTAGCAAGTCTAGTACTTCAACTGTTCCTTCATCAACTTTAATGATTAACAAGATCCAGTGAAATTTGCATGCTCTAACACCCCGGATGTAACTTTCCCTATTTGTACTCCAACTCTTGCCGTTTTCGGCGTTAAGTTATATTTATTTCCTCGGGTTCAGGTTCTTTGTCTCCATGTGTTATTGTCCTTGTCATGCATCTCATATCATGTCATCATGTGCATTGCATTTGCATACATGTTCATCTCTTGCATTCGAGCATTTTCCCTGTTGTCCGTTTTGCTTTCCGGCGCTTCGTTCTCCTCCGGTGGTCATTTCTAGATTTCTTTCATGTGTGGGGATTAAAACATTTCCGGATTGGACCGAGACTTGCCAAGCAGCCTTGGTTTACTACCGGTAGACCGCCTGTAAGTTTTGTATCTTTTGGACTTCGTTTGATACTCCAACGGTTAATCGAGGGACCAAAAAGGCCTCGTGTGTGTTGCAGCCCAACACCCCTCCAATTTGGCCAAAACCCACCAAACTCTGCTCCATCATCTAGAGCGTTCGATCATGATCGCGTGACCGAAAACCGCACCTCATTTGGACTCTCCTAGCTCCCTCTATGCCTATTTAAACACCCCCCCGATTTTCGGATCTCCTCCTACCTCCGAAACCCTAAAAATCATCTCTGCGCGGCTGGACGTGTCCGCCCGCCTCGGGACGAAAAATCCCGCCGCCACGTGGTAGCCTCCCATTCTCCGCCTCCCTCTCTCTCCACCGCCGCCGCCGGAGCCTGCCGCGGCCCGTGGCCGGCCCGCCCGCGCCCGCGCACGGGCCAGAGGAGCCACGCGCCCCGCGCCCTTCTCCTCCCGAGCCGGCCGCGCTCCGCCGCCTCCGCCGTGGCAGCTCGCCGCCGCCACTGTTCTTCATCGTCGCCGGCCGCCCCGACCGCCACCTCGCCGCCGCGGCTGCGCCGCCACGACCGCCTCCGACAGCCGCCCCGCGCCGCCTCCACCGCGCCCTCCGGCCGCCGCCCCGCGCCGCTTCCACCTTGCCGATGACCTCCAACTCCGGCGCCGTCGTCCCTCGGATTCCGCACCGTCGTGCTACAGTGCCTTCGCAAGATCCGATCCAGATCCGTGAACAGTAAACCCAGGGGAAAAAATTTCGTCCAAGTCCCGAAATTCTCAGTCCATATGCGCATGTTCGTAGCCCCGTAACTTTGCATCCGTAGCTCCGATTCATGCATATAGCATATCAAAATGTTCATCTCAGAGAGTACATTATTTCTTTCAATTGCATCATTTTTATTTGAGTTCATCTTGATGCCCGAAATGCCGTTAGAAGAGGGCTACTTGAGTTAACTGTCAGATCTGCTACTTCGTTTAGCACTTTTGTCATTTTTGCCATGATTATTGTGTGCACGATATGCCCGTGAGTTCTACATGTGTTTTGTTAAGGGTTTTGTCATCTTTCCAGAGGTGCAACCCATGTATTTTTGTGATGTGTGAGGTGACTTGTGCAAGTTTGCAAAGTGGTGCACTTGCTAATTCTGTTTTCAGGGACTTAGTAATTTCACTAAGTCCTGGAGCTGTTTATCTCATGATGCCATATGTTCATGTTGTTTCCTAGTGATCCGTGCCTCTTTTGAGGATGATCCGTAAGGATGTTTTGTTAATCTTGTAGTGCTATATCCATCCATGTCTTTGTTTGCAATTATGGAGCATCCTAGCTTGAGTCAATCGAGCTCAACTTTTGCTACTTTGTGAATCTGGGCAGATTGTCAACTTGTTTGCAATTTTGCCGGTGTTGTTGTAGTTTATCCGTGCATGCTATGTTATTGTTCTTGCCATGTCTAGCTTGCATTTTGTGCGTTCTTGATGGATGTATGCTTGTCTTGCCATGACTTTCACTGTAGTGAGTGCATCGAGCTCGTAAATATGCCTACTTGAGTTATATTTCAGCATGTTTTTGCTATGTTCACGTGCTTGCAATTGTATTTTCTGATCCCTTTTGGCTCACGGTCACTAAGGGACTTTTGTTAAGCTCTTTGAGTAGCTCCATGCCATGCTTTACTTTGCCATGTTCAGATCCTATAGCATGTAGTTTTGTTGCTCCGAAGAGGGCTACCTGATTTGAAATTCCAGACAAGTGTTAATTTCACTAAGTCTGAGATCTGTTTGTCATATGCATTTTTGCCATGCTTGTTTGAACCTGTTAATGGATGATTTGGCTGTAGCCCGATGCTAGACTTTTGTTAAGCATCTTGTGTGCATCCCTGCCATGTATTTTGTTGTCATGTTTGGGTGCTGTAGCATGTTCATCTCATTGCATTTAGATGGCTACTTTCTGTAAATCGCACACCGATGTCATTTTTGAATCGCTTGCCATTTCCAAACCGTAACTCTGATTCCGGCGTTCTTTATATCATTTTCAAGCGATTCCATCTCATATTTCCAGTGGCACACTTAGTTTTCCAAGTTGAGGCCAGGTTTATGCATTTCCTGTCACATCTTGCATTTTGCCTCCCGCATCACATCCCGCATAGCATATCATCTTTGCATCGTATCGCTTGATCCTTGCACGTGGTTGATTGTATCCTTGTTGCTTGTTTGTCTTGTTTGGGTAGAGCCAGGAGACGAGTTCGCTAATGAGGAGCCCGTTGAGTTTGCTTTTGTGGATCCAGTCAACTCTGACAACTGTGCAGGCAAGATGATCATACCCTCGAAATCACTACTATCTTTGCTATGCTAGTTTGCTCGCTCTTTTGCTGTGCCATTGCTACGATGCCTACCACTTGCTTTCAAGCCTCCCAAATTGCCATGTCAAATCTCTAACCCACCATGTCCTAGCAAACCGTTGTTTGGCTATGTTACCGCTTTGCTCAGCCCCTCTTATAGCGTTGCTAGTTGCAGGTGAAGATTGAAGGCCGTTCCTTGTTGGAACATTTATTTACTTGTTGGGATATCATTATATTGCCATGTTATGTTAATCCATCTATATACTTGGTAAAGGGTGGAAGGCTTGGCCTCTCGCCTAGTGTTTTGTTCCACTCGTGCCGCCCTAGTTTCCGTCATATCGGTGTTATGTTCCTGGATTTTGCGTTCCTTACGCGGTTGGGTTATAATGGGAACCCCTTGATATTTCGCCTTGATTAAAGCTTTTCCAGCAATGCCCAACCTTGGTTTTACAATTCGCCACCTAGCCCTTTTCTTTCCCTTGGGTTCTGCTGACTCAAGGGTCATCTTATTTTAGGCCCCCCGGGCCAGTGCTCCTTTGAGTGTTGGTCCAACTGAGCGATGTCCGGGGCTACCAGGGGCAACTCTGGGCTGGCCTACCCGACATCTTGCTCATCTGAGTGTGCCCTGAGAACGAGATATGTGCAGCTCCTATCGGGATTTGTCGGCACATTCGGGCGGTGTTGCTGGTCTTGTTTTAACCTGTCGAAGTGTCTTGAATTACCGAGATACCGAGTCTGATCGGAACGTCTTGGGAGGAGGTCTATTCCTTCATTGACCGTGAGAGCTTGTCATGGGCTAAGTTGGGACTCCCCTGCAGGGATTTGAACTTTCGAAAGCCGTGCCCGCGGTTATGGGCAGATGGGAATTTGTTAATGTCCGGTTGTAGATAACTTGAACCTTAACTTAATTAAAAGGAATCAACTAAGTGTGTTACCGTGATGGCCTCTTCTCGGCGGAGTCCGAGAAGTGGACACGGTGTTGGAGTAATGTTTGCGCAGGTTGTTCTCTAGTTTCTCGCTCGCGCTTTGCCTCCTCCTCTCGCTCTCCTTTGCGAATAAGTTAGCCACCATATATGCTAGTCGCTTGCTGCAGCTCCACCTATATTTACCTTGCCATACCTATAAGCTTTAAATAGTCTTGATCGCGAGGGTACGAGATTGCTGAGTCCCTGTGGCTCACAGATTACTATTACACCAGATGCAGGGCCTGATGATTCCGCTCCAGGAGACGCGTATGAGCTCAAGTGGGAGTTCAACGAAGACTCTCAACGTTACTATGTTTCCTTTCCCGATGATCAGTAGTGGTGCCCAGTTGGGGGTGATTGGGACCGTGTCGCATGTTGGGTTCTCTTTTATTTTGGCGCCGTAGTCAGGCCATGAGTGTTTGTATGATGTAATGTTATTTATGTATTTGATTGACGTGGCAAGTGTAAGCCAACTAATGTTATCTCCCCTTTATTATTTATATTACATGGGATGTTGTGAAGATTTCCTAACTTGCGACATATGCCTTCAATGCGATTATGCCTCTAAGTCGTGCCTCGACACGTGGGAGATATAGTCGCATCGAGGGTGTTACAAGTTGGTAATCAGAGCCTTCCCCGACCTTAGGAGCCGCATTACTTGATCGTTTTTAGCGGCCGAGTTGTCTCTAGAAAAATGTTTTGAGTCATTTAGGAATTATATATCGGAGAGTTTAGGAATTCTTTTTACTTCCCAGTCTCCTCATCGTTCTGGTAAGGCATCCTGACGTAGAGTTTTGACTCTTCTCTTCTCAAATTTCACTAAAAAAAATTTAGGATCACGCGGGTATCTTGGAATCGTTCCGATGGTTTTATGATGAGAACATTGTCTTGGTGCCTCCTGTCAGGGGTTTAGTGGAAGTGTCCCGGGGAGTTGAGCTCTGAGGTGTTGTCATCATAATTTTATCGTTGCAGTTCTGGAATACCTGAGTTTAGTACGCCGACATCGAAAATCTCTTTTATGCAGTTCATTGGTGAGATAACCTCGACGCCACCTAGTACTGGGGCGGGAATTCGGGAGTATCGCCATAACTTGTATAACGGATGCTTTTCGAAGGTTGAGGTAGATGGTTTCCGAAGGTTTCTTGGTTATGTGTTGAAGGATGGATACAGCTGGATGTAGGATTTGCTAGTTTGGGTGAGATATTATGCTTCCCCTGTATCACCAACACCTGATTGCATAACCGGAAAGGTTCGGGAGTTTCATAGGTGGGAACTCTAGTAGCTCTAGTTCTTCTTCCACGGATATTGGTTTGAGATTGGGATTTCTTACCGATTATTCGTTCTTGATCCGTACCTTGTTGATTTATTTCTCTACCTTTAATTCTACGTGGCTTCTCAATTTATGGATATGTGACCATTTCAAGAGGAATGCATTCGTTCATTTTGATCGGATGTGAAGACTATATGTTGCAATTTTCATTCCGTTGGATTCAGCTTCAATATTTATCTGTCAATGTGCTAATGGTGGTCAACCTCTTCAGGATGGCTCCTCCAACGCGCACGACTCCGAATCCTGATCCGCCACCACCTCCACCTCCTCCGGAGGCATGGCAAGCTGTGATGGCCGCAACCAATGCAAACACACAGTTGATCATGCAAATTCTTCAAGAGCGCAATCAAGGCAACCAAGGGAATCAAGGCAGCAATCAGAATCACTTTGCTACACTCAACCAGTTCCCTGCTAACGGCCAAAGACTTTCAGCAATTGTGTTGAGGCAACCGATGCTAACGATTGGCTTGTGGATCTGTGTAAGCATTTCGAGTGCAGTAACGTCAGGCCTGAGGACTTTCTTAAGTTCGCTTCTTTCCAACTCAAAGATCAAGCTGCAGAATGGTTCCAGCAGTACAAGGACTCCAGAGGTGGACGTGTTATCACTTGGGATGATTTCCGTCGAGATTTCCGAGCTCATCATATTCCCCAGAGCATGGTTGAAAGAAAGCGTGAGGAATTCCGCAACCTGAAGCAAGTCTCTTTGTCTGTCTATGACTACAACAAGTTGTTCCAGAAGCTCGCCCGCTTTGCCTAGCAGGATGTGCCTGATGAGAAGAGCATGATATATCAGTTCAGGGGTGGTCTCAGAGAAGAAATTCAGCTAGCTCTTGTTCTCTTTGAGCCCTTGAGATACGATGAGTTCTACAACATGGCACTGAAGCAAGAGGCTGCTCAGTTAAGGTGTGATGCTTCCAAGAAGCGAGTCAGAGATGTTACTCCTTCTTCCTCTACTCAAGTGGCCAAGTAGCAGAAGTATTGGCTTCCTCCTCCTCCGTTCCGTCAGCCGTATCAGCAGAAGAGCAAAGGTGGCAGTGGTTCTTCCCACCCACCCAACCCTGGCTTTCAGAGACTTCGTCTCAAGCTCCAAGATCGAGTGCTCCGTATCACCGTCCGCTTTCAGAGGTCACGTGCAACAAGTGCCAACAGAAGGGTCACTATGCCAACAAGTGTTTCAACCAGAGGCGTCTTCCTCCTCCTCCTCCTGTCAGATCGGCAAGTACATCTGTGGTCAAGCATAACCCCAAGTCCGCCAAGGTCAACTTGCTGAATGTAGCTCAGGCAGAGGAATCACCAGATGTGATCATGGGTAACCTTCCTGTTAATGACATTCATGCAAGAGTTCTTTTTGACATTGGTGCATCTTTATCATTTTTATCGAAGCCTTTTGCATCCATGCATGATGTGCATACTATTGATTTGCCTAAGACGATAGCGGTTTCTTCTCCGGGTTTGTTCCTGAACATCAAAATGATGGCTCCGGATGTTACTATCACATTGGGCGACTACAAGTTCCTTTCTTCCCCTATGGTTCTTGGTAACTCGGATATTGATCTTATTCTCGGAATGGATTGGCTTTCTAAGCACAAGGCTCAACTTGATTGTGCAGCCAAGCAGATTCAATTGACTCATTCGTCTGAGGATGTAATTGTCTTTGCCGCTCGTGATGATACCATCCATCTATTTTCTCTCAATGAGAAGGGAGAATTGGATGCTATCTCTCAAATTCCAGTCGTTTGCGAGTATCAAGACGTCTTTCCAGAAGAGCTTCCAGGAATGCCTCTGCACCGGCCAGTTGAATTCGTTATTGATCTTGAGCCTGGTACGGAACCTGTGTCCAAGCGTCCTTACAAGCTCGGACCTGAAGAGTTGAAGGAGCTGAAGAAGCAACTCGATATTCAAGAGAAAATGGGTCTCATCTGGCCTAGTTCTTCTCCGTGAGGTTGTGGTGTTCTTTTTGTGAAGAAGAAGGATGGAATGGACCGACTTTGTGTTGATTACCGTCCAGTGAACAAGAAGACCATCAAGAACAAATACCCACTTCCCAACATCAATGAGCTGTTCGAACAACTCAAAGGTGCCCAAGTATTCTCCAAGCTTGATCTCCGTATGGGTTATCATCAGATTCGAATCCATCAGCAAGATATTCCCAAGACAGCGTTCAGGACAAGCTTTGGTTCTTATGAATACACTGTCATGTCTTTTGGCCTCGTCAACGCTCCTCCGACGTTCTCTGGCATGATGAACTTCATCTTCAACGCCTACACCAATGACTTTGTTTTGGTCTATCTCGACGACATTCTGGTTTTCTCCAAGAACAAGGAAGATCATGCCAAGCACTTGCGTTTGGTTCTTGATAAGCTCAGAGAACATCAGTTCTACGCCAAGTTCTCCAAGTGTGAATTTTGGCTTGATGAGGTTCTTTATCTTGGTCATATCATCTCTGCCAAGGGCATTGCCGTGAATCCTGAGAAGGTGTCTGCAATTGTGAATTGGGAACCTCCTCAGAATGTGAAGGAACTCCGCAGTTTTCTCGGTCTTGCAAGCTATTGCCGAAGATCCGTTGAAAACTTTTCTAAGATCACGAAGCCTCTCTCAAATCTTCTTCAGAAGCACGTCAAGTATGTTTGGTCTCCGGAGTGTGATATTGCTTTGAACACTTTGAAAGAGAAATTGATCACTGCTCCAGTTCTCACTCCGCCTGATGAATCCAAACCATACGAGGTCTTTTGTGATGCCTCTCTCCAAGGTCTTGGCGCAGTATTGATGCAAGAGAAGAAAGTTGTTGCTTATACATCTCGCCAGTTGAAGCCCAATGAGAAGAACTACCCCACTCATGATCTCGAGTTGGCGACAGTTGTGCATGCTCTTTTGACTTGGAGACATCTTCTATTGGGAAGAAAAGTGGACATTTTCACTGATCACAAGAGTCTCAAGTACATCTTCACTCAGCCTAATCTCAACCTCACGCAAACTCGATGGGTCGAAATGATTCAAGAGTATAATCCGAGTATTGAGTACACTCCAGGCAAGGCTAATGTGATTGCTGACGCATTAAGCAGGAAAGCTTATTGTAAAAGTCTGATTCTCAAGCCTTATCAACCCGAGCTTTGTGAAGCCTTCCGCAAACTTAACCTGCAAGTTGTTCCTCAAGGTTTCCTCGCCAACCTTCTAGTCTCTCCTACCTTGGAAGACCAGATTCTCCAAGCCCAGCTTCTTGATGCTATGGCGAAAAAGGTGAAGATTGGGATTGCCAAGAGTCAGTCCAAGTACAAGTGCTACCGCCTTGATGACGAGGACACTCTCTTCTTCGAGGATCGTATTGTTGTACCCAAAGGTGGACTTCGTAAAGTGATCATGAACGAGGCTCACAATTCTCTCCTCTCCATCCACCCTGGGAGCACGAAGATGTATCAGGACCTCAAGCAGGCTTATTGGTGGACTCGAATGAAGCGCGAGATTGCTCAATTCGTGAATGAATGTGATGTCTGCAGAAGAGTGAAGGCAGAACACCAAAGGCCAGCAGGTCTCCTCCAACCTCTTGCCATTCTAGAATGGAAGTTTGACCACATTGAAATGGACTTCGTGACTGGGTTTCCAAAGTCCAAGCATGGCAATGATGCTATATTCGTTGTCATCGACAAACTCACCAAAGTGGCTCATTTTCTTCCTATCAAAGAGTCGATCACTGCAGCTCAATTGGCGGAACTCTATACCTCTCGTATTGTCTCTCTGCACGGTATTCCTCAAGTGATCTCTTCAGACCGTGGCAGCATCTTTACCTCGAAGTTTTGGGATTCTTTTCAGAAGGCCACGGGCACCAACATCCGCTTCAGCACAGCTTTCCATCCTCAAACTAGCGGTCAAGTCGAGCATGTCAACCAGATTCTTGAAGATATGCTCAGGGCTTGTGTGATCTCCTTCAGCATGAAGTGGGAGGATTGTCTTCCTTATGTTGAATTCTCCTACAACAACAGTTTTCAAGCAAGTTCGGGCAAGGCCCCATTTGAAATTTTGTATGGCAGGAAGTGCCGTAACCCTCTCAAGTGGTCTGAAACCGGTGAACGTCAGCTTTTGGCTAATGACTTAATCACAGAGGCAGAAGAAATGTGCAAAGTCATTCGAGATAACCTCAAAGCAGCCCAATCCTGTCAGAAGAGCTACTATGATAGTAAGCACCGTGATTTGGCTTTCGAGATCGGAGATCATATTTACCTCCGTGTCTCTCCTATGAAAGGTACTCGTCGCTTAGGTATCAAAGGGAAGCTTGCCCCTAGATACGTGGGACCTTTCAAGATCGTCAGCAAGAGAGGTGACCTCGCCTATCAACTCGAGCTTCCTTCAAACTTTGCAAATGTTCATGACGTGTTCCATGTCTCTCAGCTTCGAAAGTGTTTCAAGACTCCTGACCGCACTGTCAACTTCGAGGACATTGAGCTCCAAGAAGATCTCTCTTATCGTGAGCACCCAGTTGCTATTCTTGAAGAGACTGAACGCAAGACTCGCAACAAGTCAATCAAATTTCTCAAAGTCAAGTGGTCACACCATTCCGACCGTGAAGCTACCTGGGAACGCGAGGATCACCTCCGTTCTGAGTACCCGGCGTTCTTTCAGTCCTAGATCTCGGGTCGAGATCCTTTCGTAGTGGTGGAGTGTTGTAACACCCCGGATGTAACTTTCCCTATTTGTACTCCAACTCTTGCCGTTTTCGACGTTAAGTTATATTTATTTCCTCAGGTTTGGGTTCTTTGTCTCCATGTGTTGTTGTCGTTGTCATGCATCTCATATCATGTCATCATGTGCATTGCATTTGCATACGTGTTTGTCTCTTGCATTCGAGCATTTTCCCCGTTGTCCGTTTTGCTTTCCGGTGCTTCGTTCTCCTCCGGTGGTCATTTCTAGCTTTCTTTCGTGTGTGGGGATTAAAACATTTCCGGATTGGACCGAGACTTGCCAAGCGGCCTTAGTTTACTACCGGTAGACCGCCTGTCAAGTTTCGTATCTTTTGGACTTCGTTTGATACTCCAACGGTTAACCGAGGGACCGAAAAGGCCTCATGTGTGTTGCAGCCCAACACCCCTCCAGTTTGGCCAAAACCCACCAAACTTTGCTCCATCATCTAGAGCGTTTGATCACGATCGCATGGCCGAAAACCGCACCTCATTTGGACTCTCCTAGCTCCCTCTATGCCTATTTAAACACCCCCTCCCCGATTTTCGGATCTCCTCCTACCTCCGAAACCCTAAAAATCATCTCCGCGCGGCCGGACATGTCCGCCCGCCGCCGGACGAAAAATCCCGCCGCCACCGCCGCCACGTGGCAGCCTCCAATTCGCCGCCTC
>NC_041384.1:510197619-510205391 GCF_002162155.2 Triticum dicoccoides | reverse complement strand
CGACCGCCTCCGACCGCCGCCTCCACCGCGCCCTCCGGCCGCCGCCCCGCGCCGCTTCCATCGCGCCGGCGACCTCCAACTCCGGCGCAGTCGTCCCTCGGCTTCCGCGGTGCCGTGCTACAGTGCCTTCGAGAGATTCGATCCAGATCCGTGAACAGTAAACCCTAGGGGTAAAAATTTCGTCCAAGTCCCGAAATTCTCAATCCATATGCGCATGTTCGTAGCCCCGTAACTTCGCATTCGTAGCTCCGATTCATGCATATAGCATATCAAAATGTTCATCTCAGAGAGTACATCATTTCTTTCCATTGCATCATTTTCATTTGAGGTCATCTTGATGCCCAAAATGCCGTTAGAAGAGGGCTACTTGAGTTAATTGTCAGATCTACTACTCCGTTTAGCACTTTTGTCATTTTTGCCATGATTATTGTGTGCATGATATGCCCGTGAGTTCTACATGTGTTTTGTTAAGGGTTTTGTCATCTTTCCAGAGGTGCAACCCATGTATTTTTGTGATGTGTGAGGTGACTTGTGCAAGTTTGCAAAGTGGTGCACTTGCTAATTCTGTTTTCAGGGACTTAGTAATTTCACTAAGTCCTGGAGCTGTTTATCTCATGATGCCATATGTTCATGTTGTTTCCTAGTGATCCGTGCCTCTTTTGAGGATGATCAGTAAGGATGTTTTGTTAATCTTATAGTGCTCTATCCATCCATGTCTTTGTTTGCAATTATGGAGCATCCTAGCAAGTCAATCGAGCTCTACTTTTGCTACTTTATGAATCTGGGCAGATTGTCAACTTGTTTGCAATTTTGCCGGTGTTGTTGTAGTTGATCCGTGCATGCTATGTTATTGTTCTTGCCATGTCTAGCTTGCATTTTGTGCCTTATTTATGGATGTATGCTTGTCTTGCCATGACTTGCACCGTAGTGAGTGCATCGAGCTCGTAAACATGCCTACTTGAGTTATATTTCAGCATGTGTCAGTTTTTCACTAAGTCTGAAAACTGATTATGTTTTTGCTATGTTCACGTGCTTGCAATTGTATTTTCTGATCCCTTTTGGCTCAAGGTCACTAAGGGACTTTTGTTAAGCTCTTTGAGTAGCTCCATTCCATGCTTTACTTTGCCATGTTCAGATCCGGTAGCATGTAGTTTTGTTGCTCTGAAGAGGGCTACCTGATCTGAAATTCCAGACAAGTGTTAATTTCACTAAGTGTGAGATCTGTTTGTCATATGCATTTTTGCCATGCTTGTGTGAACCGGTTAATGGATGATTCGGCCCTAGCTCAGTGCTAGACTTTTGTTAAGCATCTTGTGTGCATCCCTGCCATGTATTTTGTTGTCATGTTTGGGTGCTGTAGCATGTTCATCTCATTGAATTTAGATGGCTACTTGCTGTAAATCGCAGACCGATGTCATTTTTGAATCGCTTGCCATTTCCAAACCGTAACTCCGATTCCGGCGTTCTTTATATCGTTTTCAAGCGATTTCATCTCATCTTTCCAGTGGCACACTTGGTTTTCCAAGTTGAGGCCAGGTTCATGCATTTCCTGTCACATCTTGCATTTTGCATCCCGCATCGCATCCCGCATAGCATATCATCTTTGCATCATATCGCTTGATCCTTGCACGTGGTTGATTGTATCCTTGTTGCTTGTTTGTCTTGTTTGGGTAGAGCCGGGAGACGAGTTCGCTAACGAGGAGCCCGTTGAGTTTTCGTTTGAGGATCCAGTCAACTCTGACAACTGTGCAGGCAAGATGATCATACCCTCGAAATCACTACTATCTTTGCTATGCTAGTTTGCTCGCTCTTTTGCTGTGCCATTGCTTCGATGCCTACCACTTGCTTTCAAGCCTCCCAAATTGCCATGTCAAACCTCTAACCCACCATGTCCTAGCAAACCATTGTTTGGCTATGTTACCGCTTTGCTCAGCCCATCTTATAGCGTTGCTAGTTGTAGGTGAAGATTGAAGGCCGTTCCTTGTTGGAACATTTATTTACTTGTTGGGATATCATTATATTGCCATGTTATCTTAATCCATCTATATACTTGGTAAAGGGTGGAAGGCTCGGCCTCTCGCCTAGTGTTTTGTTCCACTCTTGCCGCCCTAGTTTCCGTCATATCGGTGTTATGTTTCTGGATTTTGCGTTCCTTACGCGGTTGGGTTATAATGGGAACCCCTTGATATTTCGCCTTGATTAAAGCTTTTCCAGCAATGCCCAACCTTGGTTTTACGATTCGCCACCTAGCCCTTCTCTTTCCCTTGGGTTCTGCAGACTCAAGGGTCATCTTATTTTAGCCCCCCCGGGCCAGTGCTCCTCTGAGTGTTGGTCCAACCGAGCGATGTCCGGGGCTACCAGGGGAAACTCTGGGCTGGCCTACCCGACGTCTTGCTCATCTGAGTGTGCCCTGAGAACGACATATGTGCAGCTCCTATCGGGATTTGTTGACACATTCGGGCGGTGTTGCTGGTCTTGTTTTAACCTGTCGAAGTGTCTTGAATTACCGAGATACCGAGTCTGATCGGAACGTCTTGGGAGGAGGTCTATTCCTTCGTTGACCGTGAGAGCTTGTTATGGGCAGATGGGAATTTGTTAATGTCCGGTTGTAGATAACTTGAACCTTAACTTAATTAAAAGGAATCAACTGAGTGTGTTACCGTGATGGCCTCTTCTCGGTGGAGTCCGGGAAGTGGACACGGTGTTGGAGTAATGTTTGTGCAGGTTGTTCTCTAGTTTCTCGCTCGCGCTTTGCCTCCTCTTCTCGCTCTCCTTTGCGAATAATTTAGCCACCATATATGCTAGTCGCTTGCTGCAGCTCCACCTATATTTACCTTGCCATACCTATAAGCTTAAATAGTCTTGATCGCGAGGGTGCGAGATTGCTGAGTCCCTGTGGCTCACAGATTACTATTACACCAGATGCAGGGCCTGATGATTCCGCTCTAGGAGACGCGTATGAGCTCAAGTGGGAGTTCGACGAAGACTCTCAATGTTACTATGTTTCCTTTCCCGATGATCAGTAGTGGTGCCCAGTTGGGGGTGATTGGGACCGTGTCGCATGTTGGGTTCTCTTTTATTTTGGCGCTGTAGTTGGGCCATGAGTGTTTGTATGATGTAATGTTATTTATGTATTTGATTGACGTGGCGAGTGTAAGCCAACTAGTGTTATCTCCCCTTTATTATTTATATTACATGGGATGTTGTGAAGATTGCCTAACTTGCGACATATGCCTTCAATGCGATTATGCCTCTAAGTCGTGCCTCGACACGTGGGAGATATAGTCGCATCGAGGGTGTTACACATGCACACACGTTTGCATGTCTTAATTAAGCGGGCATATGTAAGCAAAAACATGTAGCTATAGCTAGTAGGGAAAAACATAATTTGTTGTACAAGACAGTGTGACTCACTGGAAGTAGTATATCGTCATTGTATTTGAGTTCCTTGAAGAACTGTAGCATGCTTTGCTCTACACATTTTGCGTGATATGGATCTATTTTCCATGTGTATTCATTAATGATATTTGGATCAATGAACCCAATGCCATAGCGTCCACCTTTTTTTATTTCATAAATCTTCATCCTGCATAATACCACAGAAAAGAATATAGTGAGGATAATTACAGGTAATGATTAATCAAAATGATTAGCTAGCTTGAGACTTAAATTACATAAAGAAATCACCTACAAACAATAGCAACTGACGATAGATTTGTCGAGTGCATCTTTATTGTATAGCTGAAAAAGTTCTGAATACTCAACGGTCACAGCTTTCTTATGGTAGTAATGCTCCTCGTTGAAATTCACCATGAGGGACTCTCGATTGGAAATCTTGGTAATGTCCATGTACCATTGATGCAATTCATACATTCTCGTTGGGAGCTTATTGACCTCCTCTGGCTCGACCAAATGTTGGCCCCGGGCATATTTCCGTTTTATTTCCTCCTCTCTAGTCTTAGACATGGGCTCGATATCAAGGAGTTGTCCAACAGTGATCTCGATCAATTCAGCCTACACAATATGCTCCTCGGTTATTACCACATCGCCCACCCCGGGAACGTTAACGGTTTTCCCACAATAATATTGGGCGCACCTACTCTCATGTGTTGTTGGCACAACAAGCGGGGGGATTTATTGCGCCGCCTGTTCTCCTAGCTGGGGAACGGTTTTACCGCTCGTTTTGCCAGCTGATTTGCTCGAGCTCAAGCTCGCCTCTTTCTGTAGACGTGCTCGATTTAACTTCTTGATGTGGCGCTCATAGTCTGAGTCAACAGGCTTGGGAGCTGGTGGTCTAGCCATACGAATGAAGTGGTCAATCTTTTCCACATGCACTTTCTCCCTTGGCGGCGGTGGCGGTTTTGGTGCAAAATGGGCTTCCACCTCGGCCTTTGATATTGCTACGTTTTCCTCCTCGGACTTGTCGTAAGGCCTCTGCGGAAGAGGCGCGAGGCTTCTTAGACCATATTGAAATCGCTTGCCTCTGCCTGTACCTGCAGTACTACCTCGACTTGTACCGCTACGCACCATAGCTGAGGCGGCTCTCTTCCGTGATTGCTGAGGCGGCGAAGACGGCTGACGTGGCTGAGTTGGAGGAGGAGGAGTGGCCTGAAGCTGTGCCGGACATGGAGGAGGAGTGGCCTGACGCTTTGCCGGACTTGGAGGAGGAGTGGCCTGACGCGTTGGTGGACTTAGAGGAGCGGGAGTCTGCTGACTCGGTGGCGGACTACGACGAGAAGTCGGATGACGCGGTGTCGGTGGCCTTCGAAAGATGATGCAATCCTTTCTCCATAGGATGATACGATGGTTGGCCTCTCCTAGTGTGTGCTCATCGTCACCTCCAGGAATGTCAAGCTCTAGCCCCGAATATTGGTCCACCACCTCATCAACCAAGACACGAGCATAGCCCGCTGGAATCGGGTTGCAATGGAAGGTTGCCTCTGGGGGATTTGTAAAAGCAAGGGCGTCTGCCACCTTCATGGATATGTTCTTCATTTTGAAGTGTAGCTCGCAGTTAGTGTTCTCCATGATGTCATCCACTAGGTAGCTATCCAGCAATGCGTCGCCCGGGGCGAAACCCACGCTGCTTCTCGGTATGGATGGGACGGTGCTATCCATTGGTGGATCATCCGCTAGCTGCTGAGACCCCCTTTGCTGGCTAAGTGAGTCGATCTGCTCCTGCTACCGCTGGAATTTGATTGCCAAGTCCGCGTGCGCTGATTCTAGGCCTTGAAGGAGTTCATAGTCTAGCTTCCTCTGCTCCTCCTCCATCTTCATCTTCTTCTCCTCCGCAATCTTCTTTCTCGCACGGGTTCTGTAGTCAGCGTTCTAGTCCGAAAACCCCTCATACCACGGAATAGCGCCCATGCCTCGTGTTCTTCCTGGGTGTTCAGGATTTCCCAGGGCACGCATAAGCTCGTCGATCTCTCTGTTGGTCTCGAACAACCCGGATCGAGCCTCTTCTATTGCAACAAGTAGCTTATCTTCGGCTCCGTCCAGACATGCCTTCTTGGAAACTTTGCCTGTCTTCGGGTCCAACTCCCCCCATGCGCATAGAACCAAGTCCTGCACCTGGGGGCCCAGCTCAATGTTTCTGGAGTGACACCTGCATCCTCCATCTCTTTCTCAGACTTATCCCACTTAGGCATTCCCACTTCATAGCCACCTGGCCCCAGCTTATGGAACTTATCCTTTTTTGCGGCATTGGCCTTGTTTATTCTCGACCGTTCCTTAGATAATTCTGAATCCTTGAATTTCACGAAATCGTCCCAATGAGCACTTTGGTTCTCTAGTGTTCCCTCGAATACTGGAGTCTTCCTTCCTCCATTGACGTACTTGGCCCATTCACGAATCTTGTGGTTCTTGAATGCAACCGCCATCTTCCTAAGAGCAGCGTCCTTGACTTTCTCCACATCTGCTTTTGTGAAATGATCTAGTAGGGTGAAATGTTCCATGAGCGTTTCCCAAAGCAAATGTTTTTGTCTGTCGTCGACAAAAGTAACTCCTGGACGTGGCTTTGCTGGCTCTCTCCATTGTTGAAGGGAGATCGGGAGTTGGTCCTTCACAAGAACTCCGCACTGACGAACGAACTTGTCCGCAATCTTCTTAGGTGCGAATGGTTCGCCACTAGGTCTGATTGCCTCGGTATTGTACTTTACGCCCTCCTTCAACTTTTTGTTCGGGCCTCATTTCATCATGTTGCCTGAAGATTTGCTTGATCCGGATGGCTGAAAGAAGAAAGATCAATTCATTAATATATCTTCAAGTCATTTAAAACATGTGATGATCACCAAATGTCTGCTTATATAAATATATATACCTCGCCGGTCTTTGTTGTTTCAAGATCAACATTTTCATAGTCATAGTTCATGACTTCATCAATTCGGTCGTCGCGATCGAATATCATATCACCCTCCCCGGTGTTGTTTAGATATTCAAAGCCGTCATTCTGATCAGCATCTGGCCCGCGAGGATTGCGTATGATATTGAACAGGTCCTCTTCTCCCTCTCTGCCGGTATTGTCCACCATAGGTTTTGTTTAACTAATCCAAAAGAAATATATTCAAATTACAATGCATGGATGCAATCAATTAATAAGGAAAAACTGAATCAATCATAGTACATAATAAGCATCATCGAATATAATCTCGATTACGTCGTCTCGAATAATAGATATAATCTCGAATACATCATCTCGAATAATAGATATAATCTCGAATACATCGTCTCGAATAGTAGTTATAATCTCGAATACATCGTCTCGAATAATAGATAATCTCGAAGACATCGTCTCGAATATTATATATCGAGTACATCACTGGCTAGGTAGCTAATAAAGATCGAATACTACAGAAGAATCTAGGACACTCGCGGTTCCTGCAGCACGGGCGGTGGACACCCAAAGAGAAGGAACCCTCACAGGATCATAGCTGAAGTGAGATCCTTGAAGAAACTGCCAGGTATTGGAGAACTTGCCGCCCTCTAACGCAACCATGTAGCGATGGACGTGCTCGTCCTACTCCCTGGCACGGCGACGTACCACCTCCGGCGGGGCCGGCTCCCTCCGCACCGAAACTGGCCCACGCGAACGCCACCAAACGAGATCAGGGTCGACGACGGGACCCGGGGCCGGGTTCCTCATCAAGCGGCGCGCCCCTCCAGGCTGCACCTCCCAGTGCCATCCTGGCGGAGCCCAGTCCCGGACATGGGTCATCCGGACGTCGTCGCGGACGGGTCGACGGCAAGGATGCGGGCCGGGCATCGTCGAGAACAAATACTAGCTATATGCCCGCAAAAAGTAACATTTTTTTAATGATTGGATTTTGATAACTAAAATTTCTAAAATTTCTATATAACTAACATTCGTATAACATTTCTAACAATGCTATATAACTAACATTTCTATAACATTTCTAATATTTCTATAACTGAAAAACAGAAGAAAAAAAATTATAACATTTCTATATATATAACTAACATTTGTATAACATTTCTAATATTTCTATAACTAAAAAAGAAAAATTTCTAACTTTTTTATAACTATTTCTATAACTAAAAAACAGAAATATTTCTAACAATTCTAACATTTCTATAACATTTCTAACAATGCTATATAACTAACTATTTCTATAACATTTCTAACAATGTGTGTGTGTGTGCTCACCGGCGAGGCGAGAGGCGACGGGGGGCGGCGACGGGCGCGGCGACGATGGGGATGGCGACGACGGGGACGGGCCGGGGCGGCGACGACGGGGACGGGGCGGCGATGACGG
>NC_041384.1:510125413-510197177 GCF_002162155.2 Triticum dicoccoides | reverse complement strand
ACGGGGGCGGTGGGCAACGGGGCAGAGGAGAAGAAGCAGATGAGAAACTGAAATTTTTGAAGTGTTTACTTATATAGGATGGACCTTTAGTACCTATTGGAGCCACCAACCGGTACTAAAGGCCTGTTTTGGCCAGGCCAAGCGGCGGGAACCGCACCCTTTAGTACCGGGTGGTGGCTCCAACCGGTACTAAAGACCCCCCCCCCCTTTAGTACCGGTTTGAGCCACCACCTGGTACTAAAGGAGGTGCGCTGGCGCAGGTGCGGTGCGAAATGTTTAGTCCCACCTCGCTAGCCGAGGGGCGTCTGCACTAGTTTATAAGCCCCAGTGCGGTAGCTCCCTCGAGCTCCTCTCCAAAGTAGGCCTACTGGGCATAAATGTTCTGTGCTGCCCTGTGGGCCTACTAGGCCTTTGCGGGCCTGCATCCTGGCCCAACAACAGGTTGGGTTTCTAGTCGTATGCAGGCCGCTGTGGCGCAGTAGGTGGGCTTTTTTTTCTTATTTTTTTGCTTTATTTATTTTTGTTTGAGTAGTTTTTTTGCTGTATTTAGAGTTTCTTTGTGAATATTTTTGCTTTAGGTACAAAAAATTACAAACTTTCTGTTAGTACCGGTAGTTTACAAATTTGAATAGTTTAAATTTTGATTTATTTGAAATTTGTGTGAATCACTAGTTTGTGAATAATTTAACTTTGAGAATAGATTTTTCAGTGATTCTTTTTTCTTATGTTTAATATTAGTGTGTTTTATCATTATATTCAATTTGGTAATGCTTAGGTTTTTTTAAAAATGAAATGCCTTTTGTAACGGATGAGTTTTCGTCCGAAACCCTGATACTTCGAAAGAGATTGTCCATTTAGTACACGAAGTGCATCCAGTTTTTGCGGTAACCCTCTCTACTTTTTTGCACATGCTATGTGGGTGAAATTATGATACCATGCCAACTTTCAACCTTTTCTGAGTTCATTTGAAATGCTTTTCAATTTCAGGGTCATTTAGCGTTTCAAATGCCACAACACATAACTACCCTAACTATTACAGAGATTCCCTCCTGGGTGTGAAACACAGAAGAAAGTGATGATAGTGAAGCCGATCACATCCCAGATCTTTGGGTGTGAAACTTTTTCTTCGCGTGTGTCCCTTTGCGCCATAACCATGGAAAATCTTCATCATTTAACGGGATGCTCGGGTCAATATTCACTGTGAATGGAGCAATTTCATCAAACTCTTCATAATCTTCTGACATGTCTGTCTTGTCATCCACTCCCATGATGTTTCTCTTCCTAGAAAGAACTATGTGCCGCTTTGGCTCATCGTACGATGCATTCGCTTCCTTATCTTTTCTTTTTCTTGGCTTGGTAGACATGTCCTTCACATAGAAAACCTGTGTCACATCATTGGCTAGGACGAATGGTTCGTCTGCATACGCAAGATTGTTGAGATCCACTGTTGTCATTCCATACTACGGGTCTTCCGTTACCCCGCCTCGTGTCATATTGACCCATTTGCACCAAAACAAAGGGACCTTCAAACCACGTCGATAGTCAAGTTCCCATATGTCCTGTATAAAACCATAATAGGTTTCCTTTCCTGTCTTGGTTTCTGCATCAAAGCGGACACCACTGTTTTGGTTTATGCTCTTCTTATCTTGGGCGATCGTGTAAAATGTATTACCATTTATCTCGTACCCTTTGAAAGTCATTATATTCGAAGATGGTAACTGGGATAGCAAGTACAGGTCATCTTCAATAGAGGTGTCATGCATGGTACGTGTCTGCAACCAGCTGGCGAAACTCCTGGTTTGTTCACGTGTAATCCAGTCATCAGACCGCTCCAGGTGTTTGGAGCGTAACAAATTCTTGTGTTCATCCATATACGGAGCCACCAAGGCGGAATTCTGTAGAACTGTGTAGTGTGCTTCAGTGAGAGAATGTCCGTCCATACATATTATTTGTTCCCCTCCTAGCGTGCCTTTTCCATCCAGTCTGCCCTTATGCCGCGATTCAGGAACACCAATCGGCTTAAGGTTAGGAATAAAGTCAATACAAAACTCAATGACCTCCTCATTTTCACGGCCCTTGGAGATGATTCCTTCTGGCCTAGCATGGTTATGAACATATTTCTTTAAGACTCCCATGAACCTCTCAAAGGGGAACATATTGTGTAGAAATACAGGACCCAAAACGTTAATCTCTTCGCATAGGTGAACTAGGACGTGCGTCATGATGTTGAAGAAGGATGGTGGGAACACCAACTCGAAACTGACAAGACATTGCACCAAATCATTCTCTAACCTTGGTATGATTTCTGGATCAATTACCTTCTGAGAGATTGCATTGAGAAATGCACATAGCTTCACAATGGCTAATCGAACATTTTCCGGTAGAAGCCCCTTCAATGCAACCGGAAGCAGTTGCGTCATAATCACGTGGCAGTCATGAGACTTTAGGTTCTGGAACTTTTTCTCTGCCATGTTTATTAGTCCCTTTATATTCGACGAGAAGCCAGACGGTACCTTAATAATAAGCAGGCATTCAAAGATGATTTCCTTCTCATCTTTGGTAAGAGCGTAGCTTTCATGACCCTAATGTATGCCTTCTTTTCCGTGCATACGTTGCTAGTCCTCCCGTGCCTCAGGTGTATCTTTTGTCTTCCCATACACGCCCAAGAAGCCAAGTAGCGTCACACAAAGATTTTTCGTCACGTGCATCACGTCGATTGCGGAGCGGACCTCTAGGTCTTTCCAATAGGGCAGGTCCCCAAATATAGATTTCTTCTTCCACATGGGTGCGCGTCCGTCAGCGTCATTTGGAATAGGTTGTCCACCAGGACCCTTTCCAAAGACCACCTTCAAATCCTTGACCATATCATGTAAGCACCAGTACGGTGGCGAGGCTTCGTCCGGTGATCCGCCTCACCTTTGAAATGCTTGCCTTTCTTTCTTACATGATGCCTACTCGGAAGAAATCGACGATGTCCCAGGTACACATTCTTCTTACAATTAGCCAAATATATACTGCCGGTATCGTCCAAACAGTGCGTGCATGCGCGGTATCCCTTGTTTGTCTGTCCTGAAAGGTTACTGAGAGCAGGCCAATCATTGACGGTCACGAACAACAACGTCTTTAGGTCAAATTCTTCTCCCATGTGCTCATCCCACGCATGTACACATGTTCCATTCCACAGTTGTAAGAGTTCTTCAACTAATGGCCTTACGTACACATCAATGTCGTTGCCGGGTTGCTTAGGGCCTTGGATGAGCACTGGCATCATAATGAACTTCCGCTTCATGCACAACCAAGGAGGAAGGTTATACAAACATAGAGTCATAGGCCAGGTGCTATGGTTGCTGCTCTGCTCCCCAAAAGGATTAATGCCATCTGCGCTTAGATCAAACCATACGTTCCTTGCGTCATCTGCAAACTCCTTCCTGTACTTTGTTTCGATTTTTCTCCACTGCGACCCGTCAGTGGGTACTCTCAACTTTCTGTCTTCCTTACGGTCTTCTCTATGCCATCGCATCGCCTTGGCATGCTCTTTGTTTTGGAACAAACGTTTCAACCGTGGTATTATAGGAGCATACCACATCACCTTGGCAGGAATCTTCTTCCTGGGGCGCTCGCCCTCGACATCACCAAGGTCATCGCGGCTGATCTTATAGCGCAATGCACTGCATACCGAGAAATCTTTCAAATCCTCGTACTCACCGCGGTAGAGGATGCAATCATTAGGGCATGCATGTATCTTCTGCACCTCTAACCCTAGAGGGCAGACAACCTTCTTTGCTTGGTACGTACTCTCAGGCAATTCGTTGTCCTTTGGAAGCATATCCTTTGTCATTACCAGCAACTTTCCAAATCCCTTGTCAGAATACACCATTCTCTGCCTTCCATTGCAGCAATTCCAGTGTGGTGCCCAGCTTTTTCTTGTCACCTTCGAAATTCGGGTACAACAATTTTTTGTGATCCTCTAACATGCGCTGCAACTTCTTCTTCTCCAAATCACTTGCGCAGTTTCTTTTTGCATCGGCAATGGCCCGACCTAGATCATCAACGGGCTCATCCGATGCCTCTTCTTCAGCTTCTTCCCGCATTGCCGGCTCAGCTTCTTCCCTTATTACCAGCTCAGCTTCTTCCCTCATTGTTGTATCATCGTATTGAGGGAACCCATGGCCAGGATAGTTGTCGCCGTCCTCTTCTTCTTCATTGTCTTCCATCATAACCCCTCTTTCTCCATGCTTGGTCCAAACATTATAGTGGGGCATGAAATCGAACTCAAACAGGTGGACGTGAATGGTTCTTGACATAGAGTAATTGCGACCATTCTTACAGCCAGCACATGGACAATGCATAAAACTATCCGCTCGCTTGTTAGCCTCAGCCGCAAGCAGAAAAGTACGCACGCCATTAATGAACTCGGGAGAGCATCGGTCATCGTACATCCATTGCCGGCTCATCTTCAATACACAGCACCAAAAACATCAAATTAATACAATACATAAAGTTCATACATAAAGTTCATACATAAAGAGCATATCACTTCAATGCAACAAACAAATAACTCTCTAGCTAAAGAATTTAAATGCAACAACAAATGCGATCAAGATCACAACTAAGGTACCAATTGATCCAATAGCATAATGATACCAAGCCTCACTATGAATGTCATATTTTCTAATCTTTCTAATCTTCAAGCGCATTTTCTCCATCTTAATCTTGTGATCATCGACGACATCGGCAACATGCAACTCCAATTCCATCTTCTCCCCCTCAATTCTTTTCAATTTTTCCTTCAAATCCTTGTTTTCTCTTTCAACTAAATTTAACCTCTCAACAATAGGGTCGGTTGGAATTTCGGGTTCAACTACCTCCTACATACAAATATCTATGTCAACTTGATGGGCATAATTTGTCATAAACAAGAAATGCAATGAATAGTTTTAAAAGAGAATATACCACATCCGAATCATAACCCGGATGAGGGCCGACGGGGACGGATATCAAAACCATGGCACTATGCATAACAAACAAAGTATGGGTAAGATAATTATACGAGTAACTATATATCCAAATCACACAAACATCATTTTTTATATATAAAACTTCATGAACAAGAGGCTCACCACAAGGTGGTGTCGGCGACGGGACGTTGCGGGCGATCGACGGTGGTTACGATGGAGATTTAGAAGGTACTAAGTAAACCACACCTACATATGCAAAACTAAGTGTTATTTTTGACCTCAAATTGCATATAAATCAAATACTAGCACATATATATAATTCCTCCCAAATTACTAAACTCAAAAATCAATCACTATATAAAGCATTGCACGAGCTAATCTAGCAATGAGAGATGAAAGGAAAGAGTTGCTAACCTTTGTGATCATTTGAATGGATGGGGGCCTTCAAATCTTGGGCAAAATGTGTGATGAGCTTGAGAGGAAGAGGGAAAAGAACAGAGAGGAGAGGGGAAAGGGGAAGAACAGAGCGAGCTCGGGTGGACGAAGGGTCTATGTAGGACGACCTTTAGTACCGGTTCGTGATACGACCCGGTACTAAAGGTGTTGGAGGGGCCCCGGACTGACAACATCCTGCCACCACTCACTTTAGTACCGGTTCGTGGCACGAACCGGTGCTAAAGGTTCGCCACGAACCAGTACTAATGACAGCGTCTCGGCTAGCCGTTGGAACCGACACTAATGTACACATTAGTGCCGGCTCAAATTCAAACCGGCACTAATGTGCTTCACGTTTGACCCTTTTTCTACTAGTGAGCCCAAGATGGCGTCACCACCAAAGCCTTTGGCAGGCGAAGACCGCTTTTGTCATGATAAGCTGTACTAGTTGTCCCCTTTCAAATTGGCCATTGTGGGATCCCTTCCCGCTCGGACTAGCCACCACCGTAGCTAGGAGAGACCTGATCTTAGATTGGAGCCACCACATCCTTGGCCACACACCCACCAAGCACAAGAACACCTCTCCTCAGGAGGTTGTTCTTCCCCTTGTACTGTTCATCCTTAGCCCAAGAGGCAATCCACCACCACCACATTGGAGTAAGATATTACACCCCAACGGTGGCCCAAACCAGCATAAATCTTGTGTCTTTTGTGTTGTGAGTTCGTCAAGTTAGTCCTTGAGATCTAGCAAAGCTAGGACGTGGATCGGTAAGGGGGAAGATCTTCACGCGCACCCTAGTGTTCGAACCTTGATGGTTTTGCCGGAACCCGTGATCCGACATTTGCCGCGCCAGGTAGGGGTGCGTCGGAGCTTCCTTTCCATCGCTCCGCGTCCCATTGCTCCATCGTCTCCATGTCTGACGCTTGCCGCGCTCATGCTGAGAGCAGGGCTGCCCCCGCCGCCCGTGTTGCTCAGACAGCTCCTGTCGGCGGGCCACCCTGTCGTTCACCGTTGCCTGCCGTCAACGCCGCCACCGGCCCGGTGGGGAACGAGAAGCAAGCATTCTCGTTGCACCCCTCGGTGCGGCGGGACGGCCGCACCGCCACTCCATCGCTGACCTCGGCTGGTTCGTCATCCCACGCTAGTCGCGCTCCCGTGGATGCGCAGGCCGCTCTGTGCATGGCGCGCGAGCTCCTGCGCTACTACCCCGTCAACGACCTCTATGAGGACTGGCTCGACCGCATCTCCGAGCTTGTCAGCCCCGCAGGGGGCTCCCCTGCGCCGTCCCTCTCGCTGCCTCGCCCTCCGCTAGCCGCGGGCGGCGTGGCCCATGGAGCGCTTCCACCACCTCTGCCCCAAGACGGAGTCTTGGAGCCCAGGCGCGCGGCCCCACGGCGCAACCTACCGCGTCCGGCGCCCGCGCAAGAAGAGAGAAACTGCCAAGAAGTCCATCGGCCGTGAGAAAACGCCCCCGCGCTCCCTGCACCACCATGCTAAGACCGCGAGCTGCCTGCAGCGGCGGTGCGTGGACCCCATCAAGGACAAGTTCTCCACCAGCGTAGAGTCCTGGTGACCATGGCATGCTGTCGCGCCTTCACCCCCGAGCTCCGTAGCATCGCTTGGCTGGGAAAGTTCAAGATGGGTCTTCCTTCTCACTATGACAGCACCCCCGACCCCGCTGAGCATCAAGGCGGCCAACGGCGACGAGAAGGTCATGGCGAACTGGTTCCCCATGGCTCTTAAGGATGGTGCCCGCTCCTGGCTCCTAAACCTGCCTCCAGGCTCAATCTCCTCCTCGGACGAGATGCGCGGCCGTTTCATTGCTAACTTCCAGGGCACTCGCGACCGCCCACCGGCTACGGGTGACCTGCGCCACGTCAAGCAACAACCAGGGGAGACCCTCCAGAAGTACATCCAGCGCTAAAACAACGTTCGCCTCAAGATCCCCAAGGTGACCGATGAGGCTATCATCTCCACGTTCTTTGATGGCGTCCGCGACGTCAAGATGAAGGAGGAGCTCGCCATCCACGAGGAGTTGTGCACATCTCTAGAGCTTTTCAACCTGGCGACCAAGTGCGCAAGAGCTGAGGAGGGGTGCCTCTCCCTCCTCGAGCTCCCGGCTACGGACCCGGAGGAGAAGAAAGCTAAGGCCAAAGATGTGAAGCGCAAGGGAGCAGCCATGCTCACGGCGGAGCCGGACACAAAGCACAGCAAGGACCAGCCCGAGTCATCCAAGAGCAGCAGGCTGTTCTGCGCCTTCCACAACCTGAATATCCACAACACCAGCGACTGTCAAGAGCTCAGAGCCATTCGAGAAGGACGTTTTGGTCGATACCCCTAGCGCAACGATCGGGGCTACGGCCGAGGAGGAGCACGTGGTGGCGGACACTGTGATGACCGTGGCCCGCGCCAGGAGTGGCGCGACCGGCCTCGTGAGGACCGCTGGTAGGATCCGCCTCGCGAGGACGCCTGGAGGGATCAGCCTCATGAGGATCATCCTTAGGGCAACGTCGGTCTCCCTCCACTACCGCTACCACCAAGAAGGAATGACGGCCACCATCAGGATGAGGGGGCTGGGGGCTTCCAGGAGCCGCGTGCCATCGCCTGCATCTTGGGCGGAGCTCAAGCCCCAGCCTCATAGCGTAACTTCAAACAGTTTGCTCGTGAAGTGAATGCAGTCCTCCCCAAGCTCGAGGCCACGCGCCCACTCAGGTGGTCCAAGTGCTCCGTCATGTTCAGCTCGGCAGATCAGCTCAAGTGTGCGGCAACCGCCGACGTCTTCCCGATGCTCTGACACCAGTCATCAGCAACGTGCAAGTTACCATGACTCTCATCGATGGTGGCGCAGGGCTCAACGTCCTGTCCATCGACATGTTTGAGAACCTCCAAGTGCCGTATGATCAGCTTCAGCCCACCAAGCCTTTCTCAGGAGTGACCGATGGCTCAACCACCCCGATCGAGCAGGTCTACCTCCCTGTCACCTTCGGACAGCGTGACAACTACTGCACCGAGCTCATCGACTTCGACGTCGCCCACATCCGTCTGCCATACAATGCCATCCTCGGGTATCCGGCCCTGGCCAAGTTCATGACCGTGACGCAACACGGCTACAACGTCCTCAAGATGCCAGGAAGCGGCGGGATCATCACATTCCCCTGCGAAGAAAGAGATGTGGTGTGCTCCCTCGAGCGCGCCTTCCAAGCAGCGTCAATCGAAGACCCCGACAACAATGCAGCTCGGTACCCTCCTGAGGTCGTCCCCAAGAAGAAGAAGTAGCTACTCCGTGCCAGACCTCAGGAGGGCGGCACCATAGTGGCACCTCATCAGGATCAGCGCCCGCACCTGGGGCGCCTCCCTCTGTCGCGTAGGAAGGCGCGCCCGGCGCGCTCCTTGGGCAGGGCTCAGGGGCCTCTTCTGGAGGGTCTCAGACATTTCCAACGTCACAAGGAAGTCGCTCGGGCACCACTTGGAGGCATGTTTCGCAGCACACCTCCCTCAGGAGGACGCTGGGCAAGGAGCGCCCGGCGCTCAGGAGTTCATCACCAAGGTATCTCAAGAGCTTCAGGAAGCAAGAGCAATACGTGGCGACCACAGCCCACCTGGCGCCGCTCCCCACCCAGGCAAGGGTGGTGAGCTGCACGTCTGCAGCGACGTGCCAAGGCTCAACTGAGCCGCATCTTGATACGTCTCCAACGTATCTATAATTTTTGATTGTTCCATGCTATTATATTATCAACCTTGGATGTTTTATATGCATTTATATGCTATTTTATATGATTTTTGGGACTAACCTATTAACCTAGATCCCAGTGCCAGTTTCTGTTATTTCCTTGTTTTAGAGTATCACAGAAAAAGAAAATTAAACGGAGTCCAATTAACCTGAAACTTCACGGAACTTATTTTTGGACCAGAAGAAGCCCACAGAGTATCGGAGATGGACCAGAAGAGTCCCGGGCTGCCCACGAGGGTGGGGGGCACGCCCACCCCCCCTGGGCGCGCCCCCTGCCTCATGGACAGCCAGGAGATCCACCGGCGTACTTCTTCCTCCTATATATACCCATATACCCTAAAAACTTTGGAGAACACAATAGATCAGGAGTTCCACTGCCAAAAGCCTCTGTAACCACCGAAAGCCAATCTGGACCCGTTCCGGCACCCTGTCGGAGGTGGAATCCCTCTCCGGTGGCCATCTTCATCGTCCCGGCGCTCTCCATGACGAGGAGGGAGTAGTTCTCCCTCAAGGCTGAGGGCATGTGCCAGTAGCTATGTGTTTGATCTCTCTCTCTCTCTCTTGTTCTTGAGGTGGTACGATCTTGATGTATCGCGAGCTTTGCTATAATATTTGGATCCTATGATGTTTCTCCCCCTCTACTCTCCTATAATGGATTGTGTTTTCCCTTTGAAGTTATCTTATCGGATTGAGTCTTTAAGGATTTGAGAACACTTGATGTATGTCTTGCGTGGGATACCCGTGGTGACAATGGGGTATTCTATTGATCCATTTGATGTATGTTTTGGTGATCAACTTGCGGGTTCCGCCCATGAACCTATGCATAGGGGTTGGCACACGTTTTCATCTTGACTCTCCGATAGAATCTTTGGGGCACTCTTTGAAGTACTTTGTGTTGGTTTGAATAGATAAATCTAAGATTATGTGATGCATATTGTATAATCATACCCACGGATACTTGAGGTGACATTGGAGTATCTAGGTGACATTAGGGTTTGGTTGGTTTGTGTCTTAAGGTGTTATTCTAATACGAACTCTATGATAGATTGAACGGAAAGAATAGCTTCATGTTATTTTACTACGGACTCTTGAATAGATTGATCAGAAAGGATAACTTTGAGGTGGTTTTGTACCCTACCATAATCTCTTCGTTTGTTCTCCGCTATTAGTGACTTTGGAGCGACTCTTTGTTGCATGTTGAGGGATAGTTATGTGATCCAATGATGTTATTATTGTTGAGAGAACTTTTACTAGTGAAAGTATGAACCCTAGGCCTTGTTTCAACGCATTGCAATACCGTTTGTGCTCACTTTTATCATTAGTTACCTTGCCGTTTTTATATTTTCAGATTACAAATGTCAGGACCCTGATTCCAAGTCACATAGATCTAGCCGGTAACACCTCATATCACTTTGCGGCCTCACGCACGGTATTCCCATGGGTGTCGCCTTACCATGGCCTGGGACAGTTTGCGCCTTTTGGCTCACGTATATGATAGTGTCGCTAGCATCCATATGACAGAGAACCCGGGCCGACATGGCTAGTCATGAACCCAAAGCAGCACTAACCTATGGGGACAGGCATACATGAATCACATCGAGCATGTCGGTCAGCAGCGTGTGAATCTGGGCTGTAGCACTGGGCTAACAGGACTCCGAGAACCCGGGCTGTAGCAGGCTAGGAAGGACTCCGGATGTCACCGCGTGACATTTCCCCGAAGGGACAGACACAGGAACGAAGTGAAACACATGTCGGCCAGTCAGGTGTCCTGAGCAGTAGTGCTGGGCTAACAGGACTCCGGTGAACCGGGCTGTAGCGGACTACTATGGCTCATGGAAGCACTAGACTACATTTCCCCATAAGAGAGGCTGCCAAGGACAAACAACTAGATTGTCGGATCCCACACATACCAAGCATTTCAATCATACACACAATATGCTCGATATGTGTAAATACAACATGGCATCACAACATAACTCTACGACTCAAGTATTTATTCATTAGGCTCCGAGGAGCGAGATATTACAAACATGGGTCTCATGACCCAACAATCATAGCATACAAATCAAAGCACATGCGGAAGCTTAACATGTCTGAGTACAGACATCTACAAATGAAAAAGGCTATGAAGCCTGACTATCTACCAGATCCTTCTGAGGGCACAATATCGTAGCTGAGGTATCAAGCTAAACATCGAAGTCCACGTGAAACTACTAGCGAGACTGAAGTCTCTATGCAAAACATAAATTAAGCAAACGTGAGTACAAAAGTACTCAGTAAGACTTACATCAGAACTAGCTACATATGCATCGGTATCAACAAGGGGGGTGGTGGAGTTTAACTGCAGCAAGCCAACTTTGACTCGGTGGCTATCTTAAACTACGACTGCAAGTAACTCTTTTGAGGTGGCGCACACGAGTCCACATATTCACCATATCAATACACCACTATGGATCCGCTCCCGTCTCACTACGAGAACACCATCCATAGCACTCACGCTTATCTTGCGCATTTTAGAGTATCCACTTTCACTTGTCTATGAACTGTTATAGGCAACCCAAAAGTCCTTTACCGCGGACGCGGCTATTCGAATAGTTTTATACCCTGCAGGGGTGTACTTCGTCACACATGTTTCCACCACTTAGCGTCTGCACACGGCATGTGCTCGACAGACTTCAAGCGAAAGCCGACGTGGGTGTAGACCACGACCTGACTAACCACACAAGTCTCTAGTCCAGGTTTATCGCCTATTCGGGTTCCATCCGTAAGGAAATCCGCTCGGGGTGTCCTCAACGGCCCCAAACAATGTGTACAGGGTCCTGAGACGCCAAACGGGCGCCCGGCATACCCGGCCACGGTGTATCTACCGCATCATAGCCCACCCCTAGGTTCAGCGCTACGCACGGCCGCAAACAGGTAACCTATAAACACCAGAAACTAGTTGCAACTCCTGTGGTAGTAGCTGTTTCATGGATCACAAACACAGAACTCAGTTCCTGAGGACGGTTTCAATGAGACAACCCACCATGTACTCCTACATGGCCTCAAACCGCTACTTTTACCAAATCATGTTCACACACTTAGCTCACACAGTAGGACATGTTCATCACCATTCCAATTCATTCCCGATGAATCAAACCCGACACAACTCTATGCAATAGCAGGCATGACAAACAAGCATGAATGAGTAGGCACATCAGGGCTCAAACAACTCCTACTCATGCTAGTGGGTTTCATATATTTACTAGGGCAATGACATGTCATGCAGAGGAAAGGGGTTCAGCTACCGCATCATGATATAGTTGAATCGTTGTTGTCCTAATGCAGTAAAAGAGAGTAGGAGCGAGAGAGTAGGATTATATCAGAATGAACAAGGGGTTTTTTGCTTGCCTGGCACTTCTGAAGATAATATAGTTCTTCATCGGTGTCATCGAACTCATCATCGGTAACAACGTCTACTATGGAGGGAACAGGTATCGGCAACATAGAGGGAGCACAATCACTGCAATGCACAATATGATGCATGATCATTACATGGCAAGATGTTGTGATTTGAGCTAATGCAACTAAAACCAGATTAAATGAAGTTGGTTTGAACCAAAGATTCAAATTCAACTCCATATGTGATTATTTAAATGCCACTTATTTGATTTGACCTGATCAGCAGGCATAAGTTGTTCAAACATGCATGAAAATGCCATATTCAGATTCTTTGGATTTTTCTAATCATTTTTCATATATAAGTCTTTGCATTTGGAGTTACAGATTACTTTCTATGAATTTTTGAAGTTTGCAACATTTTCTGGAATTTCCTATATAAAATTAAATCCAGAAAATACTTATTGCGTCAGCATAGCGTCACTGTGACGTCACCAGGACAACGGGGTCGGTCCAAGTCAAACCTGACCAATGGGGCCCACTGGTCAGTGAGTCAGGGCTAGTTAGTGTCGCTGACAGGTGGCCCTGGTCAACTGCCATGTCAGCCAGTCAACCCTGACGCGCGGGTCCGCTAGTTTTTTTAATTAATCTAGCATAAGACTAAACAGTGGCTTAATTGGGCAGCACGGCCCACTGGCGTTGTCTAGAGGGTGTGGTTAATTAGTGGGGTTAGCTGCTAATGATGTGCCACGTCGGAGTCACCGTAGTTCATCCGGCGGCGACCAAAACCGTGGCGGAAACTCGCCGAAGTTGCTTGGGTTTCATGTACAGGCCGCGGTTTGAGCCGCGGTTGGTCTCTATGGGTAGCTGGCATTGCAGCGCGTCGGCTGGTGGCAGTAGCCGGGCCTGGGGTGGCCGGAGTCGACGGCCACGAGCTCAGAGGCGGCAGCCGGAGTTTGCTGGGGCACGGGCGGGGCACTGCGGCTTGCGAGGTAGCTGGGCGGCATCTCTGGCGTTCCAGGAGCACATTGGTGCAACTGGCCGGAGCTGAGGTGCTTAGGAGCGAGGACCTCATCAGCCATGGCGGACGGGGGCTCTGCTTACTCGCGGGGCAGTGGCTACGGGACGAAAACGACGACGTGGTTAAGGGAGAAAGGACCAGGAGCTCACGGTGAGGCCGACGACAGGCTCATCTGGCTCGGGGACGACCGGAAGGCGACGAATCCGTCGATGGAGTCCGGTGGCCGTGCTCGGGCAAGACGACTCATGGCGGCGATGTGGGGCTCCTGCGGTGGCGTGACTCGGGTGGAAGAAAGAGGGCATCGAGGCGGAGCCTCTGGGCCGGTCAGAGAAGCGAGGGGGAGGCGGTGGCTGCAGCTACGGCAAACGGCGTCGGTGGTGACGGCAGCGCTCGGCTGTGGGGAGGAGAGCGAGACAGAGAAGGGGGAAAGCACGGGGAGAGTGAGAGAGGTCCAAGGGGGTGCGTGGCGTCTCCCAGAGGCGTCCAGGCGTCGAGGGGGAGCGGCAAGCAGGAGGTGGCCGGGGCGCGTGGCCGCGCGCACGGGGCACACGCCCGGCGTCCTTCTGTCGCGAGGAAGACGACAGGGGGGAGGCCAGTGGGCTGGGCAGGCCAGCTGGGCCAGCCAGGTGGGCTTTGGTGGGTGCCAGGTAAGAGGCCCAGGTGTTGTTCTCTCTCTCTCTACTGATTCTGTTTCTGATTTCTATTTTTATTCCTGTGTTTTGAATTAGTAAAAATGCTAATTCATTTTTAAAACTCCTGAGACAATTGTGGACACTAGTTGGTTTATTCCAATGGCCCACAAATTATTCCAGAATATTTGGAGCATTCTAAAATATATATAGAATTCAAATGCCCCAATTAAAATACATTATGATTTAATTCAAAAATCCAGCAATGACCTATAAATATATTCATCATTTTTGGAAGAGGTTTTCACCTTTATCAGAAATCATGAACATTTCCAAAGGGCATTCTGTGTCATTGAAAAATATTTTATTTGAACCTATTTGAATTTCATTTGGTGCTAGGGTTTACCAATCCCCATTTCAAAATTAATAGAAATTGAAAATGATGCATAGATGCAATGCCACTAATTACAAGAAGATTTCTAGGGTTGTGACAACAAAAACCTATATCTACCATCTATATTGCACTTGTATCACCATCTCTTCGCCGAACTAGTGCACCTATAAAATTTGCTATTTTATTGGGTGTGTTGGGGACACAAGAGAATCATTGTTATTTGGTTGCAGGGTTGTTTGAGAGAGACCATCTTCATCCTACGGCTCCCATAGATTGATAAACCTTAGGTCATCCACTTGAGGGAAATTTTCTACTGTCCTACAAACCTCTGCACTTGGAGGCCCAACAACGTCTACAAGAAGAAGGTTGTGTAGTAGACATAAGCTCTTTTCTAGCGCCGTTGCCGGGGAGGTGAGTGCTCGAAGGTATATCTTTAGATCTTGCAATCGAATCTTTTTGCTTCTTGTTTTATCACTAGTTTAGTTTATAAAATAAAACTAAAATAATAATAATATGGAATTGAGTTTGACTCATACTCTTCATCTTTTTAATATCTTTCGTGAGTATGATGGAAAGGAAAATTGTGCCAAAGTGTTAGAAGAAGAATGCATTAAAATGTTTGGCACTAAATCTTTGGATGATGAGCATGATTGCAATGTTGTTAGTATGAACTCCTTGAATATCCATAGTACTAATGATGATTGCACTAGTTATGATGAAAATGTCTCCTATAAACATGTCAATTTTTGTTGAGTGCATTGGGTTTGCAAGTACACACCAAATAGGTAACATAGATATTGCAAGAGGCATAAGCATTTAGAAACTAAATGGTTGCAAGAAAGGCTAGATGTTCATGCTAAAAATTTAAAATTTCTTAGCCATACTTGTGAACTTTGCAATGAACATGGTCTTTTAAATATCAAATGCAAATTGTTTAATGATCGAATCGTGTCCAAAAATTGTGATGACTTGATTTCCCTTGCAAATTATAATGAAGTTAGTTTGCTTTTGGGTTATGAAGAAATGAAATGTCAAACTAAGATTATTCCAGAATATAACCTAGAGAAATTCCTCGATATTGATCTAGAACTAATTTATATGTATTGTGCGGTGAATTGCATTGAAAATCCTTATATTGCCACTTACATAAAGAAAAGAAAACAAATAGAGGATGAAGAGAATACTAATGAAAGGGAAGAGACTTCCCAATATCCTCCTATTATTTCTTATGATGAATCAGGTAACGAGGAGGAGCCTTCTATTCAACCAATCTCATTTAATAAGGAGCTCCAAAAAGAGGATTAAACCCACACATGATGTGAAGAAGAAAAAGAAAAGACAGAGAAGCAAAGATAAAAAGGTATCTCTCCCAAATGATGTTGCTCCTATTACTCCTTGTGATGATGATAATTGCTATACTATTGGTGCTATCCATACTATTAATGATGAGAGTGATTATGTTTATGATATGAAAAGGCCCAAGCTTGGGGATGCTATGTTTGATGAAGATGATGCTTTTGAGAATATATTTGCTACAATTAATGTTAGTCCCAAGCTTGGGGAAGCTATGTTTAATGAAGATGATATTTTTAGTCTCCCAAGTTTTGATATGCAAATTTATTATGATGATAGCATGCCTCCTACTTATGATGATTATATTGATGAAAGTGCGTTTGGAAGACGGTCAACTTTAGGAACACTACAAAGAAAATACACTTCCGTGATGATACGTGTTTGTCATAGTAGGTCGCATTTTTTGTCATGCATGTACATCCATGAAAAATTTATGACAGAATCAAGATAGTAATACATGTGCTGTCGTAGAAGTGTTCCATGACATTACCAAAATTATCATCACGGAAGTGTCCACTTCCATGACGATAAATCGCGCGTCACAGAAGTGCTTTCGTCAAGGGTGACCGACATGTTGTATCCACCATAACGGAACGCCGTTAAGCTATCGGGTCGGGTTTTGGATTCGCTAACCCGTTAACAACCCCGACCAATGGGAAATTTCCATGTGTAAAATTCTTATTGGCCGAACGAAGCACGTGTCAACTCATCAGTGGGTCAAATAGGCGCCTATGATACGTCGACACATGGCACAACCCAACAGTGGCCCATTCCTGTGAAAAGGCCGGCCCGTTCGACTTGGTCAAAAGGTGGCGGCCCAGCCCATGGAAAGCCTATTAACGGCCTGTTTGCATATAGCCCATTTACAACCCGCTAACCCAAGGCCCGTTACGCCCTATCCGAATTAGGCCCAGTAGCATCATCTGGGCCATACAATATGATTCCAGCCCGTTTTCACTTCTGGCCCATGTATGGCCCATGACGTCTTTCGGCCCATATGAGGCCCTATGTAACTCTTGGCCTATTAACGGTCCATGGTGAAACTGGCCTATAATGAATAGTGTATCACTTTACACCCATTAATGGCCCGTGGTGAAACTGGCCCGTAATGAATAGTGTATCACTTTATACCCATTAACGGCCCGTTATTCCATTGGGCCGTTTCCAGCCCATGTTATCTTTCAGCCTTCTCAGGGCCCATTTATTCTTGGGCTCATTTCTAGCATTCGTTTACTTACGGCCCGTTACTGTCATTTTCTGCTTGTGGGACAAATTCAGCCCATGGTTACAGTCGGCCCGTTTGTGGTCCGTTAATACGTTGGGCCGTTTTCATAGTGTCATCAAATACGGCCTATTAACGATGGCCCGTTACGGTCGGCCCATGAACGGATGTCCAACTCTAGCCCGTTTACGGCCATAATGCGGCATGTTATTGTCCCATGTTTGGCCAATCGATCATACGGCCCGTATAAGGCCCATTGATGATATGGCCCATAGAAGGCCTACTGTTTCTATGGCCCGTAGAAGGCCCACTGTTTCTACGACCCGTAGGAGGCCCAATGTCACTACAGTAAATATTAGCCCATGGTTATTGTGGCCTAGTTTTAAAAAATAGGTTATTGCAGCCCCTAGTTAACCGCGAAAAAAGAACTGCAATGACTACAAGCAAACAAATAAACAAGACACCAAGGAAATAAATAAGCAAGCGACTAACGCTAGGCTATCACGGTTATTACACATATTACATCCACTGGGCATTAAAGTTCGCCACTAGTGCAAATATAGGGAACAAAGCAGCATATCATATACACTGGCTGTCAAAATTGGCCACTAGTGCAAACAAATGCTGCAGCAAAACAAGAGCATAACTGAAAAAATTCAGAAGAGCTCAAGAAACATTATCCTGGGTATCCACCATGCTGGCAATAAGCTTAGCAAACTGATTAGCTTTGTCCTGTTTGGTGCTAAAATCCTCCAACGCTTGTTGTTGCACTAGAAAGTATGCATCTGAATGCTCCAGGGACTTCCGCGGTCCTTTTGCCTCTTGTCGCAGCACAGCTGATCGATGTCTTTCAGCCTGTAGTTGAGACTCAAGAAACCGAACTGATTCAGACAGTGAGTTTGAATAGCTTGTGCAAGCGGTAGTGGCCAGTAACTCCAACTCTAAACCAAGACAGGACGTGTCACTATCCTGAACCTTATCTGCATTACTTCCTTTACCGTTGCTTAATAAGGCACTCTTCCCCAATATTCTCCCATCATTCTAAAAGAAGAAACAAGCAGACACATAACAATTTTAGCATGTACTAGTATATGAAACTCATTTCGGTGAACCAGTTCATTAGTAAGGTGGACAGGATTAAACTACCAAGTCTTCTATTGCCAAGTACTAGTACATAATAAAACCATCAAACAAACATATATCTATGTCCTATGGTAGCAATGGAATCTTAAATTAGAACAGTTGTTCTTCAGGTTTAGGCACTTGTTCTACATGAACAGAGTACAGTAAGACGCAAGAATATAATACTTAAAAATAGAAAATGAGCTCATAGACATTACCACATTCTTGGTTCGGGACCAGTACAGAACAAGGCGTTCCCAGTCATCGTCCAGTAAATGTGTCTCAGGAGAACGTAAGGGAATTTGATGAGTTTCTTTGCCGGTGAAGTACGTTTTCTTCAGGTAATTACGATACTAACACCAAGCATTCTTGAAGATAGTAGAGGTATTAGCACAGGTTACCTCATGCTGAGTTTCCAAATCGGTCCTTCTCTATAGAGAAAAATGGGAAAAATTACTGTATTATAACCATCATGGAGGTAGGATGTATGGGACGAAGCAAAGTAATTACCATGAATAACATTACTTACACATAACTCCTGGACAAACACCTGCAACTGGCATTTTCCTTCATCTTCAGTATAATATTTCCAAGATGGGAAGATACGCACGTACGATTTAACAACATCAAATGCGATAGATGCTAAACTACGACTAGCTGGTTGTGCTTCCTCCACAGGAATAGGCGTACTAACTGGTGGAGTTGGGGTTCGCCATGATAGTACTGGCCCTTTGGGCACTGGAGCTGCCTTACTAACTGCTCTTGTTTGGGAGCTCTGTGGTGGAGATTGGTGTTGTCTCAACAGGAACTGGGTTACTATCGGCTGGGGTTGGGGTTAGATTGGGTGAAGCTGGTTCTCTGTCCATCGTATTAGGGGTACAATCTGCGAGAGTTTGGGTTATGTGTGGTAGGGCTGGTTCTTATGCATGTACAACCGGGGTTCTATCTCCACCAAGAGATAGCACTGTTTTATTTAAAGACCATGTTTTTAGTCCGCTAGATACTGGCATCACCCGCTCCAATTCAAATGGCTGATAAACAGGAAACATAGTTGAATGTACAGACATTGTATGAGAGACAGATGCAATAGATAGTGTGGAAAAAAGAGGGCATGAAATAGTTGACATGTATATTGTTTAACTAAAGCGGATAGCATGACATAATTTCACATATATGATGTCTATCTAAACCGGATAGCATAGCATAACATAATTCAAAGATATGATGAATAACTAAACAAGATCGCATAACATAATTCACCTACATGTTATCTAAGTAATCAGGATCGCATCATTTAATTCACATATGTGATTTATATGCTAAACAGAGGGCATTCGATATGATGTCTGAACTAAGAATATGGTGTTGAATATTGTGTATATGATGTCTAAACTATGCAATGCAAGACACCGTATGAATGATATGAGCAGTATAACCGTGCCAAGTTAGAGCATACACCTCAGTGGGGGAATAGGACTGGTCATCTATCTCTGAATCCATTTCTGAGGAGCTATCGGGACCCAACAAGAGATCTGCTTCGACAGGTAGCACTGTCTGCTCTGAAGGCCTTGTTTTCACTCCAGATTTTTCCATCTCCCACCCAAATGGCTGATTCACAGGAAGAGTAGTTTAATGTACAAACATTGTCCACAAATGGAAATGTAATTAAGAAAAGGATGGGCAAGATATCATTCAAATATATGATGCCTGGTTAAATAGGATGGCATTGCACATTTCACATATATTATGGCTGGCTAAAAGACATGAGACTGCATAATTCCCATATATGATATAGAAACTAAACAGGTGGCATTACAGAACATGTCTAAACTAAGCAAATGACATATATGATGTCAAAAGTAGGCACTGCAAGGCAACATATGCATGATATGACTAACTTCATCATGCCAAGGTAGAGCAAACACCTTGGGGGTAAATAGGAGTGGTCAGCGGCGTCCGAGTCCGCCTCAGAACAGATATCTTCCTCTGGATTACAATCTGGAGAGGGGTGGGGAGGGTTTGCCATTGAACCCACCATGGAGTGATGTCTGCATGACATTGTATTGCAGCGCAAAACTCTTCTCTTTTTCTCTACATGTTCAACATGACTGTGTACAATATCTCACATGCATACGAAAAAAATATGGTGAGATTATGTAAGGAGAGCATGCAGAAATTTAGAGTGATGGTAACAACCAGTGGATCGATGTTTTTCTGTTGAACCAAAATAGCCCTAATGGATCGACGTGAATGTATATTAATAAGTGATGCAACAAGTGTACAACCTCTTTGCCGTAGCCGTGTCGACCTCAGCATCATTGGGTTGGTCGCTGAAGCAGTTGAGGCAGAGGTGGCTGTCGGAGGTCTGGAGGAAGATCTGAGGAATCTGTAGATGGCGTCCAGGGCACTGCTCTGTTGTGATGGATCGTTCTGTCGTTGGAGCAGCTCCGGTGAGCCGTAAGACGTCAAGGCTCAAGCAGCACAAGACAGACATCATCAATCTCAAGCGGGATTCTAATAGCATCTCCAATAGATGATGTAAAATGGATGTAAAATTAACATCACCAAAACCCACCTGACTACAATAGATGAGGTAAAAACTGTTGACTCTGAACTTAACTGTCGAAACTGAAATTTACTGCGGAATCTGAATGCTACTGTCGAAAGTGAACACAATGGTAGCAGAGAGGCACCTGACATGTAGTTTAGGGAGGGCCTGTAGTTCATCTTCAACCTGCACCCCCTTGAGCCGCCAGCCACCACCGACCGAACCGGTGGCCCCAGCGCCACCTCGCCGCCCCGAAAGAACTCGCCACCGCCGCCCCGGCCAGCCCTCTAGCCCCCCCGCCCCTGAACCCTAAGATAATTAGTGGGGTACCTCTCCAGCGAGCCCCCGTCCCCGCTGCGGGTGGTTCTTCCTTAACTCCGGCGAGCCCCCCCAACCCCTGAAAATCGACTGACCCAAAAGTCGATTCAGTCGACTGAAGTGTGTCTTAATCGGAGCAGAGCAGCAGCACGAGCGAGGGGGAGAGCAGCAGCAGCAGCTGGGCAAGCGAGCGATCGAGCGAGAGCCGGAGCAACAGCAGCAGCAGATCTGGTTGGTATGGACGCCGCTGCCGAAGGGGCCTCGTACTGGGGGAGAGCCGCCGTGGATATGTCGCCCGCGGCGCCGGCTTCAAGGTAGCCGCTCCATGGGGGTGCCGGATGGAGCACCGTCGGCGCTGGGAGGTCGAGTTAAGGAGAAGGTGCGATACGATGAGTGTACAACCTCTTTGGTGGCGCCGAGTAGGCCTTGGCTTCGTCCGAGGAGTCGGTGAGGATGTTGCGGTTTCGGTGGAGCAGGTTAAGGCGGCACTGTGGGGATGGAGCAGCCACGATAGACGAGGCGATCGTCGGAGCAGCTCCTTGGAGGTGGAGGATGGGGCGGCTGAACCGGTGGGACAACGAGATGGACGACGGATCCTCATCCAGGGAGGTGGACGAGGGACTTCGAGCTGTTGCGGTGGACGACGTTGTCGGGGAAGAGGCTCCAGCTGGGCAGCGGTGATGTGGCGGACAGAGGAGGGTGGGGTCTCGCGGCTGGAGCGGAGAGGTTATGGCGGCATGGGATTTCGAATGGCGAAAAGGGGGCGATAGGAGGGGGTGAAGTATGACTTAGGAACATGCTTGTCCAAAATGTAGGGTTTGTTACAAAAGTACCCCCCACTGATTTGAACTAGCGGCCCTTTCGGCTCGGGGTTAGTAGGGGGATTTCGCGTGTCGGGATTTGGCAGCTGGAGGGAGTTTTCGCGCACGTTGTAATTTCAGGATAGCAAGGCACAGGTTGTGAAGGCGCCAGTTTTGCGAGCACGATATCTGAATTTTCGGGATATAGCAAGACGCAGGTTGAATTTTAGGTACAAGCCTAACGTGTAGTAATATTGTACTTGTACGTACCAAATCAATTCGCACTTCCCTCAACCAAAAAGAAAACGAAAAAAATAAAACTATGCACACCACACAAAGAGAGAGTCTTGCCCCGTTTTACTATACAAATGCTATTCAAAGCTACTCCCTCATTCCATCTATATAGGGCCTAATGCGTTTTTCGATCCTAACTTTGACCAAATATTAGAGCAATGATATATGACATGCAACTTACACAAAGCACACCGTTAAACTCGTCTGTGAAAGGTTCTTTCAATGATATAATTTTCACATTGTGCATGTCATGTACTATTAATCTTGTCAATAGTCAAAGGCGGTCTTAAAAATCTCATTACGCCCAATATAGATGGAAGGAGAGAGTATGAATCCATGTTATGTCCGATTAAATTTTTTCGCTTGCTGTATAATGCATGTAACCTACTCATACCAACATTTTAGTGCATTCCAAATGTCTATACTACCGCTGCAATTCGAACTAAATTTGAATTTGTTTCTCTATTTCAATAAGAATCTACAATCATGATTGTTGCCAACTTCAACCATCATAGTTTCCTTGCTATCCGCCAGATATAAATCAGACGGCCTATAATGCAGGATGGCAGGCACACCATCATCAACAACTCTGTTTTTTATAAGAGTAGAGGTAAAATATATTAAATGTAGTATACCATGTTCATAACCACACCATGTGTATCACCGTTATATATATTCACACATCCGTCGGTTTGAAACACTATGATAAATTCTTCAAATATCCGAATTTGCTTTTTATAATGAAGTATATATGATCTCTATTCGTCTTTTACACCCACACAACCCTCTTATCTTTGTAGCTAGCACTAACTTTCTCTTGTGCATGCACACGCCCGCATCCCTCTCACCCTCCCTCAGCATTCTCTAGCTCCATCGCGCAAATTCGTCTTTTCACTTTAGGTCATTCACCCACGGTGTGTGTAGGGCCCCCAGCTCCTTCTTTACGGCACACATCGATCAATATGCCTCTCTAGCCAGGTGTGCCTAGCACAAACACAAGCTTCCCCTCTTCTCTTGTCACTGTCCATGCCTCACTCCCACCACTCTTTTCATCATTCTCGTACTCGCACACTCCTCCCCTCGATATAGTATGCCTCTCATACCACCTTCTACATGCATCCCTCTCTCTCTATCCTTCTCCTCGTGCCTCATGTGCTTCTAACACACACATGCATGTATACTGATCGATCTCCCAACATATACCTAGATCGACTTTACCTACCCCCCATCGATCAACGTACCTCACAAGTTATGTCTCTCCTTTCTCTTACAAAGGGCGATTGATCTTCCTATGTAGTTACGTCTACTTACCACAGCCACATCATCCTCCCTCATCATTCGTGCATGCCTCCTGACCCGTCTCTCACACGCACGTGCACAGACAACAAGCAACCATCTCCTCTCTTATTGATATTGCGGGCGTGCCCTCCGTTTGTCTAGCAAGCCTATCCCACCATTTGTTAGAAGCAACTCCACTACCATCCCCTCCAACACTTTAGCTCTGTCTCTCTCCCAACCTTATTCATCTCCTACACATATGCATGGATGCCGATCGATCTCCCTTAATACATGAGGCAGATCGGTCTCCTTAATACATGAGGTAGGCCTCTCTCCTCCTCCACACATATACCAGCCATTGTACCTCTATAGTTAATTGGGCCTCCCTCTTCCCCCACCACACACCGATAGTCGAGCGCTGCAGGTAGGTAGCCATGCCACAGAGACAAACTACACATGTCCCATCTCATGTTTCAGTAGGCCAGCCACTCTATATCTTTGACATGGGCACACACAAATTTGATGGCACTCTTTATCGATCGCGCGCGCACACACACACATCATCCCTCTCTTCGATTCTATGGACACCTCAAGCCGATGATACCTCCACTCTCTTCTCATGGATTGCCCCCTCTATATATATGTTACATCCAGGACTCTATTTCACACACATTGCATATGTTAAAAAAAATTATTGACCCCCCCCCCACAAAAAAAACTCTCAAGAACCCACACACTATATCTCTCTAGGTTTGTATCTCTCTCACACAACCCCACGTAGGTGGTGTACGTATACAAGAAGAGAATAGGTGCACCATGCATGTACTCACGCTTCGTGCCCAGCCACACCCGCGTGGGTACACGGTGGAGCTCATTTCTTTACAAAATGGCAGCCCACGTGCTAATTTGAACGCCTGTAGCAGTTGTTTACCTAGGGAGGTCATGTACCACTCATGCACGAAACAAAGTTCGACCTGACGCATTGCCGCGTTATTTTTAAATAAAGTTATAGTGCTCAATGGCACGTACACAGAATATAAAATGATTTTTATGGAGGAAAAGGTAGTCTGCTCTTCAGAGTATCTCACACAAGGCTCCGGTGGCCTCTCTCTCTCTCTCTCACCGTTGGTCACTGATCCGGCCGCATCTCGTCCGCCGGGGGAAAGGGAGTGCGGTGGCCTCTCTCTCTCATTGTTGGTCACTGATCCGGCCGCATCTCATCCGCCGGGGGAAAGGGAGTGCGGTGGCCTCTCTCTCTCTCACCGTTGATCACTGATCCGGCCGCATCCCGTCCACGGGGGAAAGGGAGGAAGTGCATCGTTTCTCCATTCGATGGTGCCGAGGCAGCACGTCCTGATCTGCGGTACACGCCGTTCTCTCTGACCAAGCTCCGGCGCGGCAGGGCCTATGCGACCTGCTCGCAGATTCTGCCCGCCGCCGCTCACCTAGTTACATCCCGACGACCTCTAGGTATCCCCTCCGACCTTGCTCCACTGCCCGTTTTCCCACGTCGCTGCATGTGGATTTTCCATAGTTCTTTGCCCAAAACGTAGCTCGTCCGGCGTACTTCCCATATTGCATTCTCGTCCTCACACCGCTTTAGACAAACACAACTATGTTGTTATCTTCCCTTAGGACAAGGAATATGCTTCTTTTTAGTCATCGCATGTGTCATCAACTGTTATTGGCCAGTAATTGTTTCCTTTCTACCTCTTTTTTGCAAACAGGGCTATCCATTTCACCTCGTTGCTATTGCAAACTTTTGGTGAACTACACAAATCACTTTTTTCTTAAGAGTGTTTTGTGCAGTTGTACTAAAAGGTCACACGGGCAACGTCTCTACATTTCAGTGCGACTGCACAAAGGGAGATTGGTTTTGCTCTATCCTCCTCATCCAACTCCGAGCCTAATCTTCTCCAACTAGTTAGTCTTAAGAGAGACTGCAAAGGTGAACGACTTCTATTTGTGTGTTTATTGTTTCATCAGCAGTCCTCTATTATCGTAATCACACTTGATATCTTTGGAACAGGGACGCTCAGCTCTATTTTAGTGGAACTGCACAAAATGATCGGAATGTTGCATGCTCCAGACAGCTACTTTTTTTCCCAACATGCCTTGTTGATTTAGACAGAGCTGAGGGGACGTTGCTGCCAATGAAAGCATGGATCAATTTTAATTGAACACCTTCTCACAACTTTGTCTTTAGTTGTGATGTAATTATTAGCTCTGATCTGCTAATAATTGACATGCATTAGCAGGGAAGTTAGTTTTTTATTGTTTCTGAAAGACCATCGATGGCAAGACACGCGAAACAAAAGCTGAAAGCTCACACCATTGTAAAATTTCATGTCGCTGGAAAATTATTTGTATAGTACGTCAATTATGTGAACAAATGATGGAAGCTTGATAGCATTGCCAAAAGCCACTTCATCATCCGGGTCCATGTGCCATGCACAAAATTATACTCCTTCGTTCCTAAATATTTGTCTTTTTACAAATTTCAAACGGGCATATTTTAGAGTGTAGATTCACTCATTTTGCTTCGTATGTGTACTCCCTCCGTTCCTAAATATTCTATTCGTCTTAACAGATATTTCAACAAGTGACTACATACGGAGCAAAATGAGTGAATCTACACTCTAAAATATGTCTATATACATCCGTATGTGCCAGTCCATTTGAAATCTCTAAAAAGACAAATATTTGAGTAGTCACTCGTTGAAATCTCTAGAAAGACAAATACTCCGGAGTATATTTAAGAACCAAGGGGGTAGTGCAGAACTGCATGGGAGACTCAGCCCGGTCGTTGCACCGCATTAATAGTGAGTAATGGGAAGTCAAATCATAAGCCCCACATCTCCCACTATAAGTTGCTCTGAACAAGCAACCATCAATACGCTCTTCTTTGAATCCGCTCATACTACTCCATCGGTCACTGTTTATACAGCGCACTTCAGAAAAAAGAAAAAAATCTGTGGGACCAAGGCGAATAGCGATCGGCCTGAAAAATAGCATTGGTAGTTATAGCACGGCGTCGATTACTAGAGGGAATAATGCGTACACACATGCATGCAGTGCTTCCACCCCTGGTACACACATGCATGCACTCCGTAGTAGTACAGTACATGGAGAGAAAATTGTGGAATTGATTGGGGTTACCACGCCCTAATTAATTGAGCATTAAACCAAACACGTCTAAAGTCTCTCTGGTGGTGGAAATGCATTGAGAGAAATGCATCATAATGAAGCGCGCCCTATAAACTGTGACGGAGGGTGGAGTAGTATGAAGGTGCAAAACCAAGTACGCGTACTACTGCGCTTGGCTATTCGCCCCTTCGTGAAGTCGAACAAAGATGGTACTCTGCAAGTTGGGTACTACAGTGTATGCCTCTGACAATCTGACACCGAATGGACTGATGGATGTCCAACGAGGGTAGGTTGCATTAGTCAAAAGGCGTAAGCGAGCTTCACCTTGTCCTGCAAGCTTCTCCTCATTCTGCGAGTTGACGAGACACACCAAAAAGTAGTGCTAGTCCATACTCCCTCCTTTCCGGTTAATATGGCTTAATCTTTTTTGCGGGTAAATGAGAGAGATTTATTCATATATAAGCATTCTTAGGACGATCAGCCAAGACACTGGTCACTAGGAAGCGAGGTACCCCGCAAAAAGAGAAGTAGGAAGCAAGGTGTTTCATCAAGCCAGCTCTCGGCCACATTCAAAGTGCAGCAAGCACGATTCGCACGAAGATGCGCTGCAAGGTTTGCTGACCTTTTTACATGCTGAATAACAAAAAAAGAGGAAATATTACTAAGCGCTACTATTTGTAACAGGATATGAGCCAGAATTAAGCGAGAATTGTAGCGAGTGTTCCATGCAATCAACTTCCATTATCACATGCGAGAACCCTCGAAGAGAACCAAATGTGTTGAAGATTGCTTTATCACATTTTAAAATTATAATAAGAGTGCAGACGCTCCTCCATCCGGTTCCTAGTACTAGTATAGTACGTACCTTTATGGACTATAGTAGTAGTACTAGTAAACTTTGCGCTTGGCTGTTCGGGAAGTCGAACAATAATAGCACTAATAGTATAGTGTATGCTTCTGGCAATCTGACACCGAATTAACTATTGCACGTCCACCGCCTGAGCGAGGGAGAGCTTGCATCAGTCAAAAGTTTCTCCTTGTCCTGCGAGCCACCGCGCGCAAGCTTCTCCCGTCCTACAACCTTCTCCTCATTCGGCAAGCTGACGGGACACAGCAAAGTAATGCTAGTCCATGCTGCCTCCTCTCCGGTTAATATGGCTTAATTTCAAACGAGATAAATACACTGTCTGTCACTGTATATTTGTAAAAATACGGTCAGTGGACTTAATAATACGCTCATTGCGCTCAATATACATATTTTCCGGTGTTCATACGGTCACTAGCTCACCCTGACTGAGTATGTGTGTGCATGCACGTGTAGGTTGAGCACTTGAGCGTGACCGTGTGTGTTCCGTCGTGTGCTCGGACATGCATGCATTAGGGCGTCGCACACGTTTTTGCGTCCATGTGTACGTGTGACGGTTGCATACACGTAGGGGAGTACATGTAGGGGCCACACTAAGGAGCAGTCGAAGCACACAGTAAGTTAGTCGGAAGAAGCAACCATCATTTCACTCTTGAATGACACGTACGCAATATAAAATGTTTGATATGGAGAGAAAAAGAAAACCACTATATATACACTAGCAGGAGCCTAAGCTACAAGCCTGCTTGCTTAGGTTGCTCTCTTCACAAGCATAGAATGACAGGCCTGATCCCGCAGCTGGGGGAAGGGAACAATGTTCTGCGTAGATGCGGTCGACATCGGCGAGGGAGAAAATCTGCAGTCGGTGCGTCCCAATCGGGCGTCACCATGGTATGGGCCGATGCCGCGTCCCAACCACCCTTATAGCTATAGCCCGACGTCCCAGGTAGTCCATCTTCCTTTTGGAGCTGGCTTCCTCCACTGTCGTAGCTCCATCTCCATGTCGATCTTTCTCTACTTCTACCGGCTTCTACTTGTGATGAGTTTATGTCTCATGAACTAGTGCTAGTACTATTATTCTAATCACACTTTTCAATATCTTTGCCATCAGGGATGGTCAGGTCGATTTTAGCGGAACTGCACAAAAGCATCGTATGCTCCGAGGGTGCCAGCCGTCTTTCCTTCGACAGGTTCTACCTGGCCAGGAAATTAAATCATGTTTAGGGTTTAGGGTTTAAGTCGTAGTGACCCCATCAGTAGTTTTTCTATCGTACATGCTCTCACAACTTTTTTCTTTAGTTGTGAAGTAAATATTGGCTATGATATGTGAATCATTGAGATGCATTAGCATGCGTGTTAGTTTTCCTTTGTAATTGATGGAATGTTGTAACGGGGCAACCTTGGAATAGGAATGAAAATGGAGTGGAAAAGTTTCCGTTTTTCCGGAGAAAAATGGAAACGGAGAGAAACCAACGTTTCGTTTCGTTGGATCACGCCATCGAGCAAAACCAACATTTAAATCACGTCTGTCGTGTTCGTGTCTCACCCTCCTCCATGGCTCGACCCCACACGATCGCTCGGCATGCCACTCATCGCAAACCGAGTAGTATACCATAACTTTCCCGCCTGCTTGTCGATGGATCGCACCATGGAGTACTAGCACTACTGAAAGAGATTGACGGGTTGGGGGAGGACAACTAGCTGTAGCACGGACTCCCAAGAACTTACTACTGGAAGAGATCGCGCATGTTGTAGTCGGCTATTGCGACCTTTGAACACGGAGCAGCCGCGTGCACCCGGAAGCGGCGCGGGTGACGCTCTCTCGGCTGGCGCGCCGCTTCAATGCCGGCGCCAGTGAGAGGTCGCGTCCTCTCTGGCCGGGCATGAATGCGGCACTGACCGTTTCGGGCGGGAAGCACGCGCGGGTGATGAAGAGGCTTTGGGTTGGTCAGGACCGGCCGTGGCAGCGGTCTGGACGTGCGCAAACAAGAGATGTTGTACGTTAATATTGCTGTGTATATAATTAACAACGTAAATAATGTGCCAGTTGGACAAATATGATTGGAGATGGAGATGGAAATGGAATTTTACGTAAACACGGATATGCATGTCTATGTCTATGTGTGTGCGCGCGACGACTCTCGCGACCTGGAAGCGGGGGCGTGTTTTTGATCGAGTTTTCTTTCTTGGTACGTTAGAAAATCAGTTTGTCTAATTCACATCTAGATGTTATTTAAGGATATCACATCTAAGCTCCCACAAGTATATAATGTAGAAACAAGAAAACTAGGAAAAGACCACAAATAGAGTGGACATAAACTTATATGTGACATAACTATGTCACATCTAGATGTGTCCTAGACAGACCCTTAAAAATTGTCCGCCAGTTTTCGTTTCTTTTTTCCGGAAACGCGCATATTCTATTTAAAACCACTGCTATGGAGAGATTTTTTTACTCCATTATAGCCTCTTGTTTGATAGAGTTTCTCACATCTCGCTCTCTCACCCTCTCCATATCAAAACAAGATGACAGTGTCCACTCTATCTCTCTCCTCACCGGTGGTCACAAATCCGGCCGAATACCATCCGCTGCGGGAGGTGAGGAGGTGCAGCGTTGACGTTGTCGCCGCCGGCGATGGAGGAAGCCGATGCGCACCGTCCTCTCGGAGTCGGCACTGGCGCGGACGAAGATCCTCCACGCCCTTGTTTGCTGCCGTCGTGTGGGCAGATCCCACCCGCTCGCTTAAACGACATCTCGCCCACCTGAGGTATAACTTCTTGTACTGGTCCAGCTCCCCAGGTCGCTGCGTGCGGGTTTTCTTCTATGCGACTAATCCCCAGCTCCCCATGCATAGTAGCTAGGGTTCGTCGGCTGGTCCAACATCACCTACTAGTACTATTATAGAGGAAATGCCGCTCAAAAGTTATCCTGATTTATGCCTCGGTGGAGGTATACATGTTGTTTTGACAAAAAGTACATGGTGGTTGTGCGGTCATTGTCCATATGGTGGTAGTACTATCACTGGTTAAATGAAGAAATGCTTTTTTCCTCGGGTATCCTGGTTTAGTTCCCATCAAGATAATTATGATGCTTCTGTTTGTTGGTGTACTTTTCATTAATTCTTATTGACAATTGAGATGTCGTTGCTAACCCTTTTTATATTTTTTGGAAACAGCAATGTGTGTCTCCATACCCAGGCATGTCTTCCTCAATTTTAGTGGAACTGCACAAAATTGGATGGCCATTGTTGTTCCGCCTCACTGTCCTCTGCCACATGGTTCTTCCTTCCTCGAGCTTGATTACTGAGAAGAAACAGACCACAGTGAGGATTTGTCGAACTTCTTAGGTGCCTCAACCAAACTTGATGCCAAATGGATGATGCATCACCATGATGACCTATCGATGCTCATGGTTGCGCCTCATGGTTGTGTCGGCTGGTGAAGCTGATCGATTTTCGACGAAAAACAAGATGTCTTCCATCAGTGCTCTTTGCTTGTTATGCACAAAGATGATATCCTTCGCCAGTTCACCTTGGTTGCGTTGGAGACGTAGTCGTCTTTCACGTTGGTGCAATTTTCGCTAGGGTTTTACAACAGGTGGGCCCAAAATGTGGCTGGCTCACCTGTCATACAGCCAAAAGCAGGTGCAGTGAAGGCACCGGAGCTCAGTCCGTCCTACAGTAGTATATATATATAAGCGGGAGCCTCAGCGCTTGTTTGCTAGGGTTTGCACTCTCCACACGCTTGCTACCCTACATATATGTTACACGCTGGAGGCTCAGCGTTCATTTGCTAGTGAAAGTGCGTTATATCGACTAGAGGGGGGTGAATAGGCGATTTTTATGAAAGTCTTCAAAACATGGAAGTTTCGAAGACAAACGATAGAAATAAACCTATTACCATGCAGCGGAAGGTAGACTACACTAGGAAAACCATAGTCAAGTATTCAATGAAGTGAAAGCACAATGACTAATAGCAGCTAGGTAGTAAGGATCAGGTAGGAAGATATTATGAAGCCAATCAGAACAAGCAGTCACTCAGTGAAGACAAAAGATAGCGCAATCATACGATGACTTCACAAGGACCAACAGTAAGTAAAGGGAAGGGAAGGATGAAACTAGTGACTCATTGAAGACAATGATTTGTTGGACCAGTTCCAGTTGCTGTGACAACTGTATGTCTGGTTAGGGCGGCTAGGTATTTAAACCTGAGGACACACAGTCCCGGACACCCAGTCCTGAACACGCAACTCAGGACACCCAGTCCTCACCATATTCCCCTTGAGCTAAGGTCACACAGACCTCGCCCAATCACTCTCGTAAGTCTTCAAGGTAGACTCCCAAACCTTCACAGACTTCGTTCACCGGCGATCCACAATGGCTCTTGGATGCTCAGAACGCGATGCCTAACCGGCTGGAGGATTCACAGTCCTCAAGTGTAATAAGTCTTCAGATCACACAGACAGGAAGAATTAAGTGATGCTTAACACTCTTTGGCTCTGGGTGGTTAGGGCTTTATCCTCGCAAGGAATTCTCTCTCAAAGGCTTCGAGGTGGGTTGCTCTCAAATGACAAAAGCCGTACTCTAACTCTGAGCAGCCAACTGTTTATGGTTGTAGGGGGTGGGGTATTTATAGCCACTAGGCAACCCGACCTGTTTTGTCCGAAATGACCCTGGGTCACTAAGGAACTGACACGTGTTCCAACGGTCAGATTTCAAACACACACGGCAACTTTACTTGGGCTACAAGCAAAGCTGACTTGTCCGACTCTGGACAGATTTTCTCTCATAGTCTTCACTCGAAGACATAGGTTTTGGTTAAGCATCACTTCAGTCATTCTGACTGGTTCTCTTGGACCCCACTTAATAGTACGGTGGTTCCTATGACTCAACAAAGAAGAAAAAGAACTACGAAATATCTAAGTCTTCGAGCTCCATATGCTTCATGCGACATCTTCTCGTGTCATAGTCTTCAGTGTGAATATCTTCACATACCACCTTTGACATCAATGTCTTCATACATTTTTATGGGTCATCTCTGGTAGGAAAACCGAATCAATGAGGGACTTCTACCTGTGTTATCCTGCAATTCTCACAAACACATTAGTCCCTCAACTAGGTTTGTCGTCAATACTCCAAAACCAACTAGGGGTGGCACTAGATGCACTTACAATCTCCCCCTTTTTGGTGATTGATGACAAACTAGTTGAAGTTTTCAACGGGGAATATAATATGTAAAATTTTAAAAGGATAAGGAATTGTCTTCATCAGCTACAAGGGCTCCCCCTGAAGTTGTGCATATAAGTAATTTGCTTTTGGAATGCAAATGCACATGGCAGGTTGTACTTGTGGAGATCCTCTTCAACTTATGATGACAATTCATTATGTATGTGAAGGTATGTGAAGATAATGACATGTATAATGGAAAATGGACGTCTGCAAAATGATCTAAGTGCGGAATTTATCGTCGCACATGCGGAATTTATCATCGCATCCTAAGGTAGAAAATAAGTAGCAAACGACCATCGAGTTTAAGTGTTACGACTCAAAGAACCAAATGTATCAAAACGGGAGTTGTAAACACTAGGAAAAATATAATGCAACCGCCCATAGGGACCCACTTGAAGACTTTCAAACTCATATGCTTCTCCCCCTTTTGTCAGTAAGGACCAAAAATGTTTCAAGACATAGAGCATCTACTCGTTCCCATGAAGAGTAGGTGAAGCAGCAGGGTCGTCGGTGGTGTTCGGCGGTGCAGAAGAACTCGGAGCAGTGTCGAAGCATGCTGAAGGATGGGGCGGTGAAGTAGCATCGTCTTCATCCTCGATCACTCTGGCATTCACAGTTGCCATAGAGGAAGAGAACTCAGAGTCTTCAAGAGATGGAGTTCATCGCAACACTGCCCTTTGAGGAGGTGTGGAGTCAAACTTGAAGCGTTCAGAGAAGCCATCCTCTTGAAGATCATCTTCAGAGCACATAAGCGTCAGCCCTTTCCATGTGCGTCGAGAGGTTTCATGGGCAACAAAGGCATTCTTGGTGGCAAGATTGCGAATGCGGTTGACATCCACCAAGAGGCTTTGCATTTTGTGCTTCAGCCAGTCATGATGCCTATCCTGTTTCTGATGAAGAGCCTCCAAAAGCTCTCGGTCATTGAGAACACGAGTGCGCTTCTTGGGTCGTTGGGCAATTATGCTTTCGGTAGCTTCAGTAAGCGCAGGATGTGGTGCATGTGTAGTTCCAGCCAAAGGATAAACATGAGTGACTGCTTCAACTCCTTCAATGTTCTGAGAGAAACTTTGATGCTCCCCATTCTGAAGACTAAGAGGCTCCTTGGCAGGCTCAGGATAAATAGCTTCAACGGACATATCCACATCAGGCAGAAAGATCTGATGATTGCGAGCAGATGGCTGATATGAGATAGCGGAGTGGAGTTTAATCAGCCGCATTATCCATGGAGCGTAGAACTTCAAGCCAAAAAGATCAGAGCCTGATGCAGGAAGTTGGCGGATGAAGAAGTCTTGTGCATTGAAGCATTTGCCATGAAGAATATAGAAGACCAAAGTGTTCATTGCACCTTCCAGCTTGGCATGGGGAGAATGTCCTTTGATAGGCCAGAGAGTTCGCCTTATGATGTGATAAATAGTCCGTGGCAGATACTCAAGGTCTTCAACAAAGAACTCCTTAGGATATGCAGCATCCTGTGGCATGGGCTTCATCATACTGAGCATCTGGCTCATGTTGGGTTCAGGCTTCTGAAAGATGCTCTCCATAGCTTCACTGTGAAGCTGACAGCCAGGTTCATAGAGATCGCCAGGAGTGGGTAGACCAGTGAGCTCAATGATATCAAAGGCTTTGGCTTTGTGATGAACATTTCCTGTCATCCACTCCAGGACCCAAGTCTTCGGATCTCTGTTGTACCCACGGATGTGAAGTGTGGCATAGAATTGGACCAGCAACTCTTCATTCCAGTGCTCTTGGTCGGTGACAAACAACAACAATCCAACCTCTTTGAAGTAATCCAGAGCTTCTTCCAGACAGGGCAGACCAGCTATGGCTTCCGTGTCAAGACACTTATGTAGGAAGATGCGACCTTGATTGTACAGAATGCAGGAGTAATAGCTTCGCTGCGGATAGCTCCAGAACCGATCAGAAGATATTCTTTTCCTTGAGTAGGGGTTCTTGGAGCTATTGAAGAAAGTGTTGTCTGCTTTGAAGCCGTTGACATTGAAGGATCCAGGTGCTGATGCAGGACCTGGAAACCTAGGCAACCTTGGAATTGGCTTCTGTACCTGAGGCCTATGCTCAACATGATAGTCAAACTGAGGACCAGCAGCAGGCGCAGGAACAGGAGCAGTAGCATCATTTGCTTCACTAACTTCTGGTTCTTGGGTTGGTGGAGGCTCCACATTTGCTTCAGCCATGACAGTGTCGGTGGATTTATGGGTGTTGGTGGTGGCAGCCTCAAGATTTTCGACCTCCACTTGATGAGCTGGAGGGTCGGTCATAGTCACGTTCTCCTCGAGAACAACTTCTTGGTGAGACAGGGGTGTAGCAACTCTTGGGGTTTCTTCTTCATCGACTGATGCAGCCGGAATGTCTTCAGCAGATTTAGCTTCAGACTCGGAGATTGGAGGCCTTGGTCCTTTGCGAAGCCTGCGTAACGCTGGCGACGCCTATGGAGTTGGAGTTGGCTGGGCCTCAAATTCATCTTCCTCTTGTGCTTGTGGGTGATCAGCCCATGATGCATCCTGAGCAATTGGCATCAGAGGACGACCAATGCTGATGAATTCACTATGCGTAAGCACAGGCGAGATACCTGTTGGTGCTCGATCTAAGGAAGAACTGCATCATCTTCAACATGGTCATGGTGACCAATGTCTTCAGCAGCGGTGGGATCAGCTGCTGGAAATTCTTCAGCTTCATGAGCCTCTGTGGAAGCATGCTCATGGATAGTCAGCTGGCGCTCTTGGTGTTCAGCGGCACGGTGAACCATGGAGATGGGTTCAACAATTAAGGGCTATGTGGGAGCAGCCCGTTCCTTCTTGGTCTTCCTCTTCTTCTTGGAGGGAGCAGCATCAGAGGCTTCAGAATGTTTCCTCTTTCGGGCTTCAGCCTCAGCAGTCCTTTTCTTCTTCAGTTCTGAAGCGGTAGACCTGGCTTTTGGCTTCAAGCTAGTCATGCTAGTTGGGAAGACAATGGGATCTGCTTCCTGCCTTGGTGCGTCGGGTTCGGCCATAGCGGGCTTCTTCTTCTTCTTCTACTTTGCAGCCATCCTGGGGTCGATGCCAGGACGACCAAGGGCCTTGCGCTTCTCAGCCTCATTGTAGGCTTGCACACTCTTGTCAGCCAGGACCTTCATGCATTCACGAGAACCTTGAGCTTCTGCACGTTTCTTGAGAAAGGCTTCTTTGAGCTCGTGCAACATAATCTTGAAGTTTTTCACCTCTTGCACGCTGAGCTTGGCCATATGCTTCTTGAACTGAGCTTTCTCAAAGTCAATCTTTTGCTTTAGTTCGATGATGCACTGAGCTAGAGCTAGCTCTAAAGCAATGGCACCATGGAAGGCGACACTGAGGCCAATTGGGAGTTGCAGATCTTCGAAGCTGAGGTTGGGCATGTCAAACCACTCATCAATGAAGTTTTGTATGATTGCCATGTCAAAGAGAGGTAGATCATTGAAGATTTCTGCTTCTTCCTTGCTCTTGATCAGTTTCTCAAGAGCGTCATCTGCAAGATCTTCATCACTGGACAGATCGATGGCATCGTTGCGCAGAATAGCAGCAGCTGTCAGTTCTTGGCCGGTGTGTGGCAGAGGCATCTTGACTTTCTGGGGCTTGGAGATGCGTGACAAATCTTCAGATTGCACACTGTCTTCAGGAGGTGCAGTAGCCAGTGGCTTCGCCCGTGAGATTTTTGGTGCAGAGGCAGGCTTTGAAGCTTTAGGCTGCTTCTTTGGCTTCGGCGCTGCAGGCGCTTCATCTGATTCAGCGTCATCTGCAGGCTCATGCACGGCTGTCCCTTGAACCACGATATGAGTGATGAGACCTTCCAAGTTGTAGAAGGGCCAAACAAGATTGGGTTCTGCTTCGCGGGTTCCATCGGCACTGGGAGCAGAGGGACCAGGGTTGAAGTCTAACCCCAAAGACTTCTTGTTCTGCTTTGCTGAGTTCTTGGCAAATTGGAAGTTGCGCTTGAACAGATTGTTGTCACGACACCATAGTAGTGACGATGGGTGTGCATCTGCAGGCTGTGGCCCACGGACCATGCAGGGATAGAAGCCTTGTTCAATGGCTTCTTCTCTAGACCTGGGTTGAAGATTCTTGTATAGGATGTCTCCCCATGGTCGCTTGATGGCATTTTTCTCAGCATATTCCTGGGTCACAAACCGGTATTTGAACCATTGTTCTGCCCAATATCTTCGAATCCATTGGATTCGGGTCTTGCGCTGATTGTAATCCTCTTCAGGATCTGTCTTGTAAAGCTCTGAGAGGTCATCAGGCAAATCTCTTGATGTTCCCCCACGACGCTGTCTGCCACCCTTCCTTACTGATTTCTCTGCAGCCATGAACTTCAAACTAAATGGCTTCAACATGTTCAAAGGCTTCAAAGGCTTTCGCTTGCTGGACAAACAGGAACTGGCTTCGGGAGAATTTATATGATACTGTAAGAATTCTACAAATGAATGCAGACTATGAGAACCAAGGGATTCTCCCATGGACATGTACCTGTGACAGCATTAAGGTGCGAGGGAAGGGGAAGAGGTCATATGCATTCTCAGAAGATTTTGAAGATAAATCAGTCTAGAAGACATTGACCTCATCGTGCGAAGACATTCACTCATAGATAAGGAGTTGGTTCCAGATTTGTACGAATCCACGGATTAGTACAAGTGAGGAATCTAATTACTTTGTGAAGCATAAGTGAATATACTAGGCATGTTATGAGATGCAGTATGAAGTGGATCCAACATGTGTGAACAAAAACCACTTGTGGTAGAAAGTGACGAATCTGTAGGATCAAGGGGCCGTAAAAAGGAGGTTTTTATTTACCACACAGGGAACTGCTAGACGGAGTGGAAGAGGAGGCCGAGCACTTCGATCGTCCGTGCCCTAACTTGGCGACGGAGGACACCTATGGCGATGGCAGAGAAGACGATGTTCGCGGTCGGCGTGAAGACGGCGTCGGAGAGGTTGCGGCAGCTAAGTGTTTCGTCGCTGGCGTCGTCGAGGGCTAGCGGTGGCGCTAGGGTTCGTGCAAGAGTGGAAGAAGAGATAATGACTGTGGTGTGGCGTGTATTTATAGGGACAGGGGCGGCTCAGTGTTATTACACAGGTTCCCCTAGCGATTCACATCTGAGGAACACGTGGCCATCATGCAGCATATCGGAGGTTGTTCCACGTCCCACGCACGCCTGGATTGTTGGGTGGTCGTTCCCACTTCTCCGGGTTTCAGGTGAAGGAATTAGCATTGAAAGCGGACTTAATGTTTGTCTCTGTATCTTCTACTGACAAGGACGCAGAGAAGACATTTGACAGTTTCAAGAGAATGCATATGATTTGGAGAGATAGAGTTTGAGATAGAAAGCATGAGGTTAGGGTCCGATCACATTCACTTAGTTCAAAATATTCAACAAGAAGACATAGCTATAAGTGAATGCTGTAGAGGAAAGAACACTAGTATATATATGTATAATCAACATAGTGAAGATAATCATGAAGACATGTTGAGATTGAAGCCAAACCAAATGTGAAGACATAGCAAATGTAACGCCATGAGTGAAACACTTCAAACAGAACATTTGGTGGTGGCGTTACCCATCGTATAGGAAGTATTAGACCCAGACACGGCACACAATTATCGTGGCGCTCCGAAGTCAAATTCCCCATTAATGTATTCACACTTAGAATGCATGTCTTCATTGATTGAAGATATACTTTACTTCGTGTGTTGCACATCTAAGTCATCAATATGCATAAGTGTTAGGATGTGTGCCTGATCACAGGACATTTGAGGATTCCAGGATATGTAGCTCACACCGTAACTTGCAAAATCTCTTCTCATCCAAGGGCTTGGTGAAGATATCTGTCAATTGTTCTTCAGTGTTGACGTGTATGATATCAATATCTTCCTTCACAACATGATCTCTGAGAAAGTGATGACGAATCTCAATGTGCTTTGTCTTCGAGTGTTGAACTGGGTTGTTGGCAATCTTGATGGAGCTTTCGTTGTCGCAGTAGAGTGGCACTTGCTTCAGATGAATGCCATAGTCTTTGAGTGTTTGCTTCATCCACAGAAGATGAGTACAGCAAGATCCGGCAGCAATGTATTCAGATTCAGCAGTGGAGAGAGATACACAGTTCTGCTTCTTTGAAGACCAACATACAAGTGATCGTCCCAGAAAATGACATGTGCCTGATGTAGACTTGTGATGCACCTTGTCACCAGCATAATCAGCATCTAAGAATCCAACTAGATCAAACTCTGAGCCCTTTGGATACCATAATCCTAGAGTTGGGGTGTCCAAATATCGAAGAATTCGCTTCACAGCTAAGTGATGCGATTCCTTTGGTGCCGCTTGGAATCGAGAACACATGCAAACACTAAGCATAATATCTGGCCTAGATGCACATAAATCAAGTAAGGAACCAATCATGGAGCGGTATACCTTTTGATCGAACTCTTTACCATTGTCATCGGGACCCAGATGATGTTTGGCTGGCATTGGCGTCATGAAGCCTTTGCAGTCTTGCATACCGAACTTCTTCAGGCAATCTTTGAGATACTTCTCTTGAGATATAAAGATGCTGTTGCGTTGCTGTCGTATTTGAAGACCAAGGAAGAACTTCAGCTCTCGCATCATGGACATCTGGTATTGCTCTTGCATCATATATCCAAATTCTTCACTATATTTCTGATTGGTGCAGCCGAAGATAATGTCATCCACATATATTTGGCACACAAACATTTCACCATCATATGTCTTCGTGAAGAGCGTGCGGTTGAGGGAACCAGGTGTGAAGCCTTTGCTCTTCAGGAAGTATTTGAGTGTGTCATACCAAGCCCGAGGGGCCTGATTGAGGCCATACAGTGCCATGTTGAGCTTGTATACCATGTCAGGATGTTTTGGATCTTCAAAGCCAGGTGGTTGTGCAACATACACTTCTTCTTCAATCTTGCCATTGAGAAAAGCGCTCTTCACATCCATTTGATATAGAAGTATGTTATGATGATTTGCATAGGCCAGCAGTATGCGTATGGCTTCAAGTCGAGCCACAAGAGCAAATGTTTCATCGAAGTCAATGCCTTCAACTTGAGTATATCCTTAAGCAACGAGGCGAGCTTTGTTTCTGACAACTTGACCATGCTCATCTTGCTTGTTGCGATACATCCATTTGGTGCCTATTATATTGTGCTTCCGAGGATCAGGACGCTTAACCAGTTCCCATACATTATTAAGCTCAAACTGTTGAATCTCTTCTTGCATAGCTTGAATCCATTCTGGTTCCATGAAGGCTTCTTCAACTTTCTTGGGTTCTGTTATTGAGACGAATGCGAAGTGCCCACAGAAATTTGCTAGCTGTGTTGCCCTTGAACGAGTGAGCGGACCGGGTGCATTTATGCTATCAATTATTCTCTCAATCTGCACTTCATTGGCAACACGAGGATGTACAGGGCGAAGATTTTGCTCTTGCTGATCATTGTCATTGTTAGAGGGATTGTCTTCAGGCTGAGCATTGTCTTCAGATTGATCAGGTGCGGAGATGATAAGTTCCTCTTCAGTTTGAGCTTCAGAGGGTATGATTCCTCCAGTTCCCATAAGTTTGATTGATTCACTGGATGGAACTTCATCTAGCACATTTGCCAGGTGCTCTCTTTGTGAACCGTTAGTCTCATCGAACCGCACATCCACTGTTTCAACCACTTTATAATGAAAGAGATTGAAGACTCTGTAGGAGTGTTAATCCTTTCCATATCCAAGCATAAAACCCTCATGTGCTTTTGGTGCAAATTTTGAAGTGTGATGTGGATCCTTGATCCAGCACTTGGCGCCAAATACTCTGAAGTAACTGACATTTGGCTTCTTGCCAGTAAGGAGCTCATAAGATGTCTTGTTCAGAAGCTTGTGAAGATAAACACAATTGATTGTATGGCATGCAGTATCAATGGCTTCAGGCCAGAATTTTCTTGGAGTCTTGTATTCATCAAGCATCGTTCGGGCCATCTCAATGAGTGTTATGTTCTTGCGTTCGACGACGCCATTCTGCTGTGGCGTGTACGGAGCCGAGAATTCATGTGTGATGCCCAAAGTATCAAGATATGTATCAAGGCCAGTGTTCTTGAATTCAGTGCCATTGTCACTTCTGATGTGCTTTATCTTGGCACCATAGTTGTTCATTGCTCGATTGGCGAAGCGTCTGAAGACATCCTACACTTCAGTCTTGTAGAGGATTATGTGCACCCAAGTATATCTAGAATAATCATCAACTATGACAAAGCCATAGAGACAGGCAGTAGTAGTAAGAGTTGAGTAATGAGTGGGACCGAAAAGATCCATGTGGAGCAGTTCGAAGGGTTGAGTTGTTGTCATGATTGTCTTCGAGGGATGTTTGGCCCTCGTCATCTTTCCTGCTTCACAGACACCGCATAAGTGATCTTTCTTGAACTTGACGCCCTCGATGCCTATGACATGCTTCTTCTTTGGAAGTGTGTGGAGGTTCCTCATGCCAGCATGCCCTAGCCTCCGATGCCAGAGCCAGCATTCTGAAGCTTTTGCCAAAAGACATACGACAAGCTGTGGTCCTGCTGAGAAATTTACCACGTACAAATCATCCTTCCTATACCCTTCAAATACTAGAGACTTGTCAGATTCCATTAGAATAAGACAACGATATTTTCCAAATATCACAATCATGTTTAAATCGCAAAGCATTGAGACAGACATTAAGTTGAAGCCAAGGGATTCAACAAGCATGACTTTATCCATGTGTTGATCCTTTGAGATTGCAACACTACCTAGACCCAATACCTTACTTTTACCAGTGTTAGCAAATGTGATGTGACTCTTGTCGGATGGACGTAAGGTTGAGTCCATAAGAAGTCCTCTCTTGCCAGTCATGTGATTGGTACACCCACTATCAATAATCCATTCTGAAGCTGCTGGTGTCGTACCCTACAGTGCAGTTAGGGGGATAGGCTTCACGAAGAGAATTGTGAAGCAAAAACATTTGACGAACCAGTGGGTTATGAAATCTTAGATCGAGATTTGGACTAATAGGGAGAGTAGCAAGCGATTCAGGAACGAAGTACATAATAAGACCATTCGGGCATTTGATCTTGCGCCCTACAAGATATTTAAGGTCCCCAGCAATAGCGTCAGACGATTTTGGTTTTCTGCTAGAGACCCTTCCCTGCAAAAGAGAGTTAAGCTTTCTTAGCCACCCACATCTTCAAGGGTGGCTTAGAAGCAATAAGTCTAAGTGCAGCATCTGAGAACTTCGGCTTTGGAGCCCTAGCAAAAAGTCTTGCAGGAGGACAATAGTACTCATAAGAATAAGCAAAATAGTTCTTGGTCTTATGAACATGGCGGTTTGATGAACCGCGCTCATATTCATAGGCCTGAGTATGGCTTCCCTGCAAAACATTTGCGTTAGTGCGACTCAGGTAAGTCCTCTGTCTGTATGATGCCTTTGGACCGTATGAAGCCTTTGGTCTGGGGTTTGTCTTCTTCACCTGTGGTGTCATGATGACATTCACAGGAAGATTCTCCAAACACTTTTTCGGCACCCAGATCTTCTTCATAGGCGGTCCATTCCTACAGTTAGTACCAATATACCTGGCAAACACTTCACCATTTTGATTCTTAAACAGTTTATAGTTTGCATCAAAGGATTCATCAATGATAATGGGGTTAGCACAAGTGAAGCCAGATAGAGTGGATTGATCTGCTGAAGGTTCCTTTGCAGTAACCCATGTGGTTTTGGGGTACTGCTCAGGTTTCCAGTAAGAGCCATCAGCATTCATTTTCCTTACGAACCCAACACCCTCTTTCCTAGGGTTTCGGTTCAGGATCTGCCTTTTGAGGACATCACATAGTGTCTGATGCCCTTTGAGACTTTTGTACATCCCTGTTTCAAGCAATATCTTCAACCTAACATTCTCATCAGCAATAGCAGTGGTGTCCTCAATAGAGGGGTTAGTTCCCACATCAACAGTTGAAGATATTGCAACAGTAGTAGTAGTAGAACATTCAACAACAGAAGTAGCATTATCACGCTCAATGCATTTAAGACATGGTGGTTCAAATCCTTCCTGAGCGTAACTGATTTGTTTGGCGTGAAGTGACTCGTTTTCCTTTTGAAGATCTTCATGAGCCGCTCTCAATTTCTCAAGATCTTGCTTCCTTTGAAGATAATCATAGGAAAGCCTTTCATGAGTTATTGAGAGCGTTTCATGACGACTTTCAAGTTCCTCATACTTAACATGAAGATTTTTTATGTCTTCAATTAAGGACTGAGATCGAGTCATTTCAGCGTCTAGCAGATCATCGCTTTTGTCTAACAGTTTTTGAATATGTTCCATAGCTTTCTGTTGTTCAGTTGCAATTTTAGCAAGTATTTTGTAGCTGGGTTTGGAATCACAATCAGAGTCATCTTCACTAGATGTTCGATAGTGAGTAGTGCATGTGTTTACCTTGGCACCACGTGCCATGAAGCAGTAGGTAGGAGCGGAGTAGTCCTTGTCGCTTGCGTCGGTGTCGGTGATGAGGTCGTTGTCTTCAGTGTTGAAGATAGACTTGGCAACGTATGCTATAGCCAGACTCGCAACGCCAGAATCGGACTCCTCCTCAGACTCCACCTCCGCCTCCTTAGAAGAAGACTCCTCCTCTGAATCCATTTCCTTGCCAACAAACGCACGGGCCTTGCCAGATGAGCTTCTCTTGTGTGATGAAGACTTGGAGGAAGACATGGAAGAAGACTTTGAGTATTTCTTCTTCTTCCTGTCGTCAGAGTCCTACTCCTTGCTCTTCTTCTTCTTCTTGTTCTCATTGTCCCACTGCGGACACTCAGAGATGTAGTGGCCAGGTTTCTTGCACCTGTGGCATGTTCTTTTCTTGTAGTCATAAGAAGAAGCTTCATCATTCCTTGAGCTTGATTGTGAAGACTTTCTGAAGCCTTTCTTGTTGGTGAATTTTTGGAACTTCTTCACAAGCATAGCAAGCTCCTTTCCAATGTCTTCAGGATCATCAGTACTGCTGTCGGATTCTTCTTCACATGTGGAGACAGCTTTTGCCTTTAAGGCACGAGTTCGCCCATAGTTGGGACCATAGATATCTCTTTTCTCAGAAAGCTGAAACTCATGTGTGTTGAGCCTCTCAAGTATGTCAGATGGATCGAGTGTCTTGAAATCAGGACGTTCTTGAATCATCAGGGCTAGGGTGTCAAACGAACTGTCAAGTGATCTCAGGAGTGTCTTGACGACTTCATGCTTGGTGATCTCAGTAGCGCCGAGGGCTTGAAGCTCATTTGTGATGTCAGTGAGTCGATCAAATGTGAGCTGGACATTCTCATTGTCATTTCTCTTGAAGCGGTTGAAGAGGTTGCGAAGGACACTGATTCTCTGATCTCTCTGGGTTGAGACGCCTTCGTTGACCTTGGAGAGCCAGTCCCAGACCAGCTTAGATGTTTCCAAAGCACTCACACGGCCATACTGTCCATTGGTCAGATGACCACAGATGATATTCTCGGCAGTAGAGTCCAATTGAACGAACTTCTTGACGTTAGCAGCAATGACACCCTCTCCAGCCTTGGGAACGCCGTTCTTGATGACATACCATAGGTCGACATCAATGGCTTCAAGATGCATGCGCATCTTATTCTTCCAGTAGGGATATTCAGTTCCATCAAAGACGGGGCACGCAACAGAGACTTTAATTATCCCTGCAGTCGACATAGCTAAAACTCCAGGTGGTTAAACCGAATCACACAGAACAAGGGAGTACCTCGCTCTAATACCAATTGAAAGTGCGTTATATCGACTAGAGGGGGGTGAATAGGTGATTTTTATGAAAGTCTTCAAAACGTGGAAGTTTCGAAGACAAACGATAGAAATAAACCTATTACCATGCAGCGGAAGGTAGACTACACTAGGAAAACCATAGTCAAGTATTCAATGAAGTGAAAGCACAATGACTAATAGCAGCTAGGTAGTAAGGATCAGGTAGGAAGATATTATGAAGCCAATCAGAACAAGCAGTCACTCAGTGAAGACAAAAGATAGCGCAATCATACGATGACTTCACAAGGACCAATAGTAAGTAAAGGGAAGGGAAGGATGAAACCAGTGACTCGTTGAAGACAATGATTTGTTGGACTAGTTCCAGTTGTTGTGACAACTGTACGTCTGGTTAGGGCGGCTAGGTATTTAAACCTGAGGACACATAGTCCCGGACACCCAGTCCTGAACACGCAGCTCAGGACACCCAGTCCTCACCGTATTCCCCTTGAGCTAAGGTCACACAGACCTCGCCCAATCACTCTGGTAAGTCTTCAAGGTAGACTCCCAAACCTTCACAGACTTCGTTCACCGGCGATCCACAATGGCTCTTGGATGCTCAGAACGCGACGCCTAACCGGCTGGAGGATTCATAGTCCTCAAGTGTAATAAGTCTTCAGATCACACAGACAGGAAGACTTAAGTGATGCCTAACACTCTTTGGCTCTGGGTGGTTAGGGCTTTATCCTCGCAAGGAATTCTCTCTCAAAGGCTTCGAGGTGGGTTGCTCTCAAACGACAAAAGCTGTACTCTAACTCTGAGCAGCCAACCGTTTATGGTTGTAGGGGGTGGGCTATTTATAGCCACTAGGCAACCCGACCTGATTTGTCCGAAATGACCCTGGGTCACTAAGGAACTGACACGTGTTCCAATGGTCAGATTTCAAACACACACAACAACTTTACTTGGGCTACAAGCAAAGCTGACTTGTCCAACTCTGGACAAGATTTGCTCTCATAGTCTTCACTCGAAGACATAGGTTTTGGTTAAGCATCACTTCAGTCATTCTGACTGGTTCTCTTGGACCCCACTTAACAGCACGGTGGTTCCTATGACTCAACAAAGAAGAAAAAGAACTATGAAAGATCTAAGTATTCGAGCTCCATATGCTTCATGCGACGTCTTCTCGTGTCATAGTCTTCAGTGTGAATATCTTCACATACCACCTTTGACATCAATGTCTTCATACATTTTTAGGGGTCATCTCTGGTAGGAAAACCGAATCAATGAGGGACTTCTACCTGTGTTATCCTGCAATTCTCACAAACACATTAGTCCCTCAACTAGGTTTGTCGTCAATACTCCAAAACCAACTAGGGGTGGCACTAGATGCACTTACAGCTAGGGTTTGCTATATTCACAGTGTCTCACCCTCTGTTCACCAGATCTAATCAAGACTGCATTGGCCTCTTGTCTCTCTCGCCCCCTCACAGCTGGTGCAGGAGGTGTTCGTATCCCGTCGCATCGGGAAGGGGAGGAGGTGCAACGTTCACTCTATCGCCTTCGGCGAGGGAGGCAATCCACTGCCCGCTGCTGTTCTCTTTCACCCAGCGCCTGTGCGGGAGGGCCACCGACCCCTTCTTCCTCGCTGCCGTACGTAGTGTGGGCAGATCCGGCCTCCCGCCGCACGCCTTGCCACATCGCGGCGACCCTAAGGTATAAGTTTCTTTGAAACCGTCGTTGCTCTAGCTGCATGTGGATCTTTTTCGATCTGTAGTCAAATCTAGGTCTTGGTTCATAGAGGAAAGAAGGGTGTTGTGGGCTGGAGCAAGAATCTAGGACATGGTTCAATGCGGAAAGGAGGGGCAGAAAGTAGTATAGACTGGCTATCCAGCCGCTTTGTAGGTCGAAAAGGGAAAAAGGGGGTAACCCAGTGCACACATCTGTAAGGAACTGATCTCTTTGTTGAAAAGGGAAAGAAACTGGGGGGGGTCGGGTAGTTTGTGCATGACTAGATTTGCTGCCCTCACATAGGAAGAAGGTTCAAAGAGAACAAATATGGGACCAGCGCATATATGCTACTTGGCTACATACTCTGCATCACCCATTTATACGTGTGGACACACATGGTGCTGGCATGTCCCATGCAGCTATTTTGTTGTTGTTAATCTCAGAATTAACTACTGATCTGTTTTAAAAGAATTTCTCTGTTAATATGAATCAATGCAATCGTTTTAGAAATGCTACTATCATATACTTTGTTTTCCATCAAGATAAGGTAGATGCTTCTTTCCGTGGCTGCATGTTTCATCCTCCTTTATTGGCCAGTAATTGTTTTCTTTTTTGCCTCTTAAAACAGGGATATCTATTCAACTTGTTGCTATAGAAAACTTAAATGTCACACTGGCAACTTTGCTTGATTTCAGTGCAACTGCACAAAACTTGATTGGATTTCCTATTTGTGTTGGTAGATTCGTATTTTATGTTGGTCGTCTCATGAAAGGTCAGTACAGGCCTTCATCCACATGATTGTGCAGTGTGCTTTGAGATGATGTGCTACTTGTATTGGCATTGTTTTAAATAAATGATGAATTGAAGCTATTGTACTGCTGTCTTTTCCCATTAAGTAGTGAAAAAAATAGGACCAACCTAGACATGATGCTTGTTGCTTTGTTACAACAAATTCAGCATCACCCCCTTTATAAGCCAGTAATTGATGCCACTCTCAGATTAACTACTGAATCTTATTTCAAAACTGCAACACTTGTTAGGGATTGGCGGGATTACCATTTTTGTGGCCGCATGTTTCATCCTCCTTTATTAGCCAGTAATTGATTCCTTTTTCCTCTGTTTATACAGTGATATCTATTCAACTTGTTGATATTGTGAAATTTTGCTTCGCTACGCGGAACACTTTGCTTGATTTCAGTGCAACTGCACAAAACGAGATTGGATTTCCTATTCGTGTTGGCAGATTCATACGTGATCTTGTGTGCGTCATGACAAGTTGGTACTTGCCTTCATCCACATGATCGTGCAGTGTGTTTTGAGATGATGTGCTACTTGTATTGGTACTGTTCTAAATAAATGATGAATTGAAGCTATTGTATTGCTATCTTTTCCCATTAAGTAGTGAACAAAAATGGGACCAACCCAGACATGATGATTGTTGCTTTGTTACAACAAATTCAGCATCACCCCCTTTATAAGCCAGTAATTGATGCCACTCTCAGAATTAACTACCGAATCTTATTTCAAAACTACAACGCTTGTTAGGGATTGACGAGATTACCATTTTTGTGGCCGCATGTTTCATCCTCCTTTATTAGCCAGTAATTGATTCCTTTTTTGCCTCTGTTTATATTGGGATATCTATTCAACTTGTTGCTATTGCGACATTTTGCTTCGCTACACCAAACACTTTGCTCGATTTAAGTGGAACTGCACAAAACAAGATTTGATTTCCTATTCGTGTTGGCAGATTCGTATTTTATCGTTGTCGGTCTCATGAAAGGTCAGTACAGGCCTTCATCCACATGATTGTGCAGTGTGCTTTGAGATGTTGTGCTACTTGTGTTGGTACCGTTTTAAATAAATGTTGAATTGAAGCTATTGTATTGCTTTCTTTTCCCATTAAGTAGTGAACAAAAATGGAACCAACCCAGACATGATGCTTGTTGCTTTGTTACAACAAACTCTGCATCACCCCCTTTATAAGTAGATGGAAGCACATACTGTTGTTGCGCCCACTCTACCCTGGAACTGAATCTTAGTTCAAAACTGCAAACACTTGTTAGGGATCGGCAGGAGTACCATTTCTGTTAGGGATCGGCCAGAGTACATGTTTAAGAAATGTATTGTTCAGATAATGTCTCTATTATTATATATCAGTTACAGACTTATAGTGTTTTACAAATGGTACTATCCTGCTTTGTAGTTCTTTCTACATGTTTAACCAAGGTATTGTTAAGATAATGTCTCTGTTAAAATGAATCAGTCACATTGTTTTAGGAATGATACTTTTCTGCTTTTTCGTTCTTTATACATCTTGAAACAATGCATTGTTAAGATAATGTCTCAGTTAATATGAATGAATCACACTGATTGAGAATTGCTACTCTCCTTCTTTGTTTCCCATTAAGATAAGGTAGATCAGTAGATGTTTTTCTTCTGGGAGTACAAGTCATCAACCGTTATTTCTCAGTAATTGTTTCCCTTATACCTTTTGTTTCTTACAGGGATATCAAAATTAAAGCTCGGTTTTATTACGACTTCAATTTTAGTTCAACTGCACAAAAGGAGCCAATGTGTCCAAGGCAAACTGTTGCACTACTGGGTCCAGTTGGTCGTTCCACTTTGCAGAAAGAAGCAGTCATTGTTTGCGCTACATTACAGAAGGAATGACCGAGAAGCTTTATAGAGTATTAGGCATTCCACTATGTAGGCCAAAAGAGGTGCCAATTTCACCTTTTCTTAGTTTGGCACCGAATCCCTCCATTACTACAGCCGGTGCCATAAATATTAGACACCGGTGACATGACTAGTCTGCAGAGACCATTGGCAATTTAACAACATGTGGAGTGCCCTGGGCAAGAAGTGCCCAAACAAGTACAAGAAGCGACAGGACTCCATGATCATAGGCATTACATATTTTGAATGGGAAAAGCTTGTCAAAGTTTAATCATTGATGTTAGCCAGAAGACATTAGTTTAATATATAGGAATTGGAAACCTTGTCAAAATTTTCTCATTGATGTTAGCCAGAAGACATGCATTTGATATTTTTGAGTGGGACGCCCTTGCTATGAGCAGTGTCGAGTGGTTTTTCCTATTCCTGTGTTCAGTTTAGAAGTAAATAGTTACTCTGCTGAGATATTCCTGTGTTCAGAGTTTGTTCTGAATATTGTCTATGTAATGCCAGGCCTTGTGTTTGATTGCAAAGTTGAGCTTGGAATGTTGTGGCATGCGGCATCACGATCTGTTAACCGTGCCTCCTGAGAATAATGCTTCATATTGTTTTGCATGTTGATCTAATGCCAGTGATTTCCTTGTTAAGAAGATCATCCTCTTCTGTTGTTTCCGTGCTTAAGAAGTTCATCGTCTGATGTTTCATTCATAGCCTATACGACAAGTCGGGTAGGTTAGACGTGAAACCATATGATCTTCCGACCAACTCATGATATTAGGTCGTGGTTGGATCGTCGTTTTCGAACCAAAACTGCTTGTAAAACTGACGCTTGTAAATTAAAGCAGATGGTCTCGGGCGAAGGCGCTTGGTTGGTCGATTTCGACTAGTAAAATATTAGAAGTACTTGACACACGATAAAAACGGTGAACGACACTCGGACGATTGCTAATTCAGCCGTTAGCTGCTGTTTCGGCCTTGCCCATGGATGGCATGATACGCACGTCGTGCATGTATCATCTGGTAATGTCGTCCATATAGCAGTGCTCGTAAAATATACACTGGTCTCTCAAATTACACGCGTAATCCGCCGGTTTTACTTACAGACCTCGGGCCCTCAGTTTCATTACGCCTGTATTTTACGCGTTGTTTTCGATGGTGAGTAAATTACACTTGTATGTTAATACACGTTTGAAATAAGCCAGAGCTCCCAAGCGCGGCCTTACCGTTTCATGCCGTCTCAGTTTCTCGAAGGTGCTAATAGGTGTCCGATGATCCTGGCTTCCTGAATGAGTAGCGGGCGTTGTATCAGACCATCCGTAGAGCCCGCGAGGCCCTCTCCGTTGTCCTTCGAGTTGTTGCGCTCGCCGTGGCGCCGAGCATTGTTAACATTATCAATGAACATGATGATTCATGAGATGACTTTATTTTGACTGGATGACACTAGGGACCCACTAGGGCCATAGTCGTACGTACGCAAGTGCCTCCTTATTATGTACAACTATATTTTTTTGCTTTCTCCTGGTATCCTGACATCATGGTCCCACACCATTGTCAACCTATGTAGTCAATATAAACGAGATAATTACACAAGGTACGGCCGATAGCTGGGACCAAGCAGCTCGAGCAGTATTTGTGTTTTTGAGGCGTGAGCACTACAGAGTTTTTCTTGGCGATGATTTCGTTGTTGTTTAGAGGATAGCACGGTATTAACTGGGCGGGCTGTGTCCCATCTAGCCCAGGCCAGATATCCAGCCCAGATACTAATTTTTTCAAGATGAAAATGGCTAGCCCAGCTATACGTCTTTTTGAGGAATACCCAGGCAAGGTCAACTTGTTATTCTCCGCCCCGCTGGGCTGTAAATCTTTCCTAGGAGGGATACATTAGGCTTAACAGGAAAATGGGCTTTAAAAATAATAGATGGGATGTAATTATAAAAACTGGGCAGTAACTATAAAAAATGCACCAAACACGAAATTAGTTTATAAAATATTATTTATGGATTTTGAAAATCTTAAATTTTCATTGTTGCGCGCGCAATGTTTCGTTGGATTTTTACATAATACAAATTTATATTTAATCTGACTAGAAATTTCGGGATAAAAATATTTCGGAGCCCATCAAAATGTGGGAAATTTTATTGATTTCTTTCTTCAACGGTTGTTTGAAATTATTAATCATTGTCCTAGCTAGAAAATGGGCTGTACTTTTAACAAACTGTAAATGGGTTGTTGTAAATTCCATTAGAATTCCAAAACGGGATGTACATTCTTACAAAACGCAAATGGGCTATAAGTTCTCTGCCACACACTTGTGGGCCTACTAAGTGACACGTCCCCTAAAAAATAAGTTGACGCGTATACAAGGCTTTGCCAACTTATTATAGTCAACACACGGTTCTAGCAGTAGTGGCCGTTCGATGTCTATCCAACGGATGTCATGCTTCTTCTTCAATCTCGGATATTGTTAGCTTCGGCCTCCCAAAAAATGATTCCTCCCCCTGACATCTAGGGCGCACCATTTCGGAGGCTGACCTGTGGGCCTACTAAGTTGGAGCGTACCAAGGGCTTTGTCAACTTAGTCAATAATAAACGTTTCTAGCTTTAGTGACCGTACGATGTCCATCCAACGGCCGTAGTGCTTCTTCAACCTCTGGTCTTCTTGGTCCAGCCGCCCAAAGCAGCGCCGGTCGTGCCGCCTGCTCCTGCCTCCCGTGGCCGGCTGTGCTGCCACGGAGGCCTCACCGCCGCCATACTACTCCCACCGCTGGCCAGGCCATCCCTCCACTCACCCACACCCCCTGTTATTCTGCGGTGACGGCAGCCTCACACCGTAGCCGAACCAGTGAACCCTCGTACTCCTCTCCGTGCGGGCTTCCACTGCTGCGTCTTCCCCGGCTCTGCGTCATCCCCTTCCAAGGCCTCTCCATCGTCCAGACCACCGCCCTGGTGCTCTCGGTGCAGCGTGGTCAACGTGGTCAACGACCGAATTCCATCGGAAGAGTACTGTACATCGAGAGGCTAACAGCTGGGTCCAGGCGGCCGCAAGGAAGTGCCTCCTTATTACGCGCAAAATAATTATTCCTCCACCTTACAGCAGGGACCCACCGGATGGGCCACCTTATTTCGCGAAAAAAACGTTTCCCCCCTGACTGCTCAGACCCACCGGATGGGCCAGCGTATTTTGCAAAAAAAATGTTCCCCCCGCTGTCAGCTCGAACCCACCGGAAGTGCCTCCTTATTACGCACAAAAAATTAATACTCCCCCTGCTAGATGGAACCTACCATGGTGGGAGGCTGACTTGTGGGCCTACTAAGTTGACTGGGACGGGGGTCTTTGTCAACTTTAGTCAATATGAACGATTTTAGCTCCAGTGACCGTACGATGTCCATCCAATGGCCATAGTGCCTCTTCAACCTCTAGTCTTCTTGCTCCAGCCGCCCAAAGCAGCCCAGGTCGTGCCGCATGCTCCTGCCTCCCGTGGACGGCTGTGCTGCCGCGGAGGCCTCACCGCCCCCTACTATTCCCACCGCTGGCCAGGCCCTGTGGCGACGGCAGCCTCACACCGCAGCCGAACCAGTGAACCCTCGTACTCCTCTCCGCGCAGGCTTCCACTGTCGTGTCTTCCCCGGCTCCCCGTCGTCCCCTTCCTAGGCCTCGCCGTCGTCCACCGCCCTGGTGCTCTCGGCGCGGCGTGGTCAACATGGTCAAGGAACGACTTCCATCGGACGTGGACTGTACATGGAGAGGCTCACAGCTGGGTCCATGGCCGCAGCAAGGAAGTGCCTCCTTATTACGTGCAAAATAATTATTCCTCCACCTACAGCGGGGACCCACCATATGGGCCACCGTATTTTGCAAGAAAAACGTTTCCCCCTGACTGTTGGGACCCACCAGCTACACCTTCGCACTCAAGGAAGTGCGTCCGGGAAAAAAAGCAAAACGATTCGCCCCCTGACTGCTGGGACCCACCAGCTACATCTTCGCACGCAAGGAAGTGTCTGACAGTCGGGACCCACCTGGTCGAAGCATACGTAGCATTGTCATTCTGGTCGCGAACGTGTATGTACATATATACTGGTCGACGTAGAGGCGCGCACGTGTTGTAGTAGAGGTGCGCACATAGCATGTACACGTACGTACAGCGGTCAGGGTGCAAGAAAGAAAATACGGCCACATATGTGTACATACGGGCGGGGTCTCGAACGCTGTAACGCCCTCGATGCGGCTATATCTCCTACGTGTCGAAGCACGACTTAGAGGCATAACCGCATTGAAAGCAATGTCGCAAGTAAGGTAATCTTCACAACAACCCATGTAAATAAATAATAGGGGGAAAAGGTACATAGTTGCCTTACACTCGCCACGTCACACAAATACATGAATAACATTACAATCATCCAATACACTCATGGTCCGACTACGGTACCAAAATAAAAGATCAACCCCAACATGCGACACGGTCCCGATCGCCCCAACTGGGCACCACTACTGATCATCTGGGAAAGACACATAGTAACGGCGTGAGTCTTCGTCGAACTCCCACTTGAGCTCAAGCGCATCATCTGGAACGGAATCATTGGTCCCTGCATCTGGTTTGGAAGTAATCTATGTGTCACGGGGACTCAGCAATCTCGCACCCTCGCGATCAAGACTATTTAAGCTTATACGTAAGGCAAGGTAATATGTGGAGCTGCAGCAAGCGACTAACTTATATGGTGGCTAACTTGTTCGCAAAAGAGAGCGAGAAGAGAAGGCAAAGCACGAACGAAGAACTAAAGAACAACCTACGGCAAACATTACTACAACACCGTGTTCACTTCCCGGACTCCACCGAGAAGAGACCATCATGGTAACACATGCGGTTGATTCATTTTAATTAAGTTAAGTTTCATGTTATCTACAACCGGACATTAACCAATTCCCATCTACCCATAACCGCGGGCATGGCTTTCGAAAGTTCAAATCCCTGCAGGGGAGTCCCAACTTAGCCATCACAAGCTCTCACGGTTAACGAAGGATAATCCTTCTCCCGAGACATTCCGATCAGACTCGGTATCCCGGTTCTACAAGACAACTTCGACAATGGTAAAACAAGTCTAGCAACACCGCCCGAATGTGCCGACAAATCCCGATAGGAGCTGCACATATCTCGTTCTCAGGGCACACTCAGATGAGCGCTCCATACAACTAAAACCAAACCTCGAGTTTCCCCAAGGGGGCGCTACACAGGGCTTTAGTTTGGACCAACACTCAGAGGAGCACTAGCCCGGGGGGGGGGGGGTTTAAATAAGATGACCCTCGGGCTCCGGAAACCCAAGGGAAAAAGAGGCTAGGTGGCAAATGGTAAAACCAAGGTTGGGCATTGCTGGAAGAGTTTTATTCAATGCAAACTGTCAAGGGGTTCCCATTATCACCCAAAGGCGTAAGGAATGCAAAATCCGGGAACATAACACCGATATGACGGAAACTAGGGCGGCAAGAGTGGAACAAAACAATAGGCAAAAGGCCGAGCCTTCCACCCTTTACCAAGTATATAGATGCATTAAGATAACAAGATAATATGGTGATATCCCAACAATAAACAATGTTCCAACAAGGAACGATCTCCAATCTTCACCTGCAACTAGCAACGCTATAAGAGGGGCTGAGCAAAGCGGTAACATAGCCAATCAACGGTTTGGTAGGACATGGTGGGTTAGAGGTTTGACATGGCAATTTGGGAGGCATGATAAACAAGTGGTAGGCATCGTAGCATAGGCATAGCAAAAGAGGGAGCATCTAGCAAGCAAAGACAGAAGTGATTTCGAGGGTATGATCATCTTGCTTGCAAAGTTGTCAGAGTTGACTTGGTCCTCGTAAGCAAACTCAACAGGCTCCTCATTAGCAAACTCGTCTCCCGGCTCTACCCAAATAAGAAAAACAAGCAAAAGGAAGACAATCAACCACGTGCAAAGCTCGAACAACATGATGCAAACATGGTATGCTATGCGGGATGTGATATGTGATGCAAATGCAAGATTTGACAAGGAATGATTGAACCTGGACTCAACTTAGAAATCCAAGAGTTCCACTGGAAAGGTGAGGTGATTTCGGTTGAAATAGATATAAAGATCACCGAAATCGGATGCACGGTTTGGAAATGGCAAGCAAAACAAATATGGTAACGGTCTGCGATAAACAGCAAGTAGCCATCTAAATGCATCAAGATAATTATGCTACAGCACTCAAACATGACAACAAAATACATGGCAGGGATACACTCATGATGCTTGAAAAAATATGAACACTTAACTACGGCCAATTCATCCATTAACAGGTTCAAACAAGCAAGGCAAAAATGCAAACGATAACAGGTTTCAGACTTAGTGAAATTAACACAAGTCTGGAATTTAACATCAGGCAGCACACTTTGGAGCATGAAAACTATATGCTACAGGAACTTAACATGGCAAAGCAAGGCATGACATGAATCTACTCAAATCATTTAACAAAAGTCCCTTAGTGACCTTGAGCCAAAAGGGGTCATAAAATACAATTGCGAGCATGTGAACATGGCAAAAACATAATCAGATTACAGACTTGGTGAAAAACTGGAACATGCAAATCTGTTAACGAGTAGGCATGTTCACGAGCTCGATGCACTCACTACAAAGCATGGCATGACCAACTAAGCATACAACCATCAAGAATACATATCGTAGAAGCTAGACATGGCAAGAACAACAACATAGCATGCACGGATCAATAACAACATCCTCGGCAAAATCGCTAACAAGTCAACAATCTGCCAGGATTCACGAAATAGCAAAAGCAGAGCTCGATTGACTCAAGCTATGGTGCTCCATAAATTCAAACAAAGACATGGATGTATATAGCACCACAATGTTAACAAATCATCCTTACTGATCATCCTCAAAAGAGGCACGGATCACTAGGAAACAACATGAACATATGGCATATTGACAAAATCAGATCAAGGACTTAGAGAAATTCCCTGAAATCAGCATTAACGAATGCACTACTTTGCAAGCTTGTGCTAGTCACCAAACATGTCACAAAAATACATGGTAAGCACCTCTGTAAAGATGGCATGGCATATAACAAAACACATGTAGTACTCAGGAGCATATCATGCACACATTAATCATGGCAAAAATGACAAATAGCTATTTGATGCAGCAGATCTGACAATTATCTCAAATAGCCATCTTCCAACAGCATTTTGGGCATCAAGATGAGCTCAAATGAAAATGATGCAATGAGATGAAATGATGTACTCTCTGAGGCTAACATTTTCATATGCTACACGCGCAAATCGGAGCTACGCATGAGCAAGAATGCAAAAAATACTAGGGAGAGGGAAAAAGTCAACCCTCTAGGGTTTACTGTAGCCCCGATCCGGATATGGGCGCGCACGCAGTTCGATGTTCGTCGCCGACATACTGTAGCCGTCGGAGTGGGACTTGGCTCAACAAGGAGGAGGGAGCTCGTCGGGGCAGAGGCTCGTCGGGACAGCATGGTGCGGTGACGGCGGAGGGCCTCGGGCGGCGCGGGGCGACGAGGCGGGCCGGAGTAGCCGGGGCGGCGTCCAGATGCGGCGGCACCGGTGATGGCGCGCGGCGGCAGCGGGCGGCTTAGGCAGCCGGATGCAAGGACGAAGGCGGCGGGCGCGGTGGCGCAGGCGCCCAAGCGGCGGGGACGCGCGCGGGCCGGGGAGGGCCTCCCGCGGGCCGAGCGGGCCGGCGCGGCGGCGGATGGCGGAGCGCCACGTGGCGGCCTGCCAGTGGCTGCGGGGCGGCGGCGCAAAATGTCCGGCGTAGACCGGACGTGTCCGGCGCGCGAATGGAGCGGGGCTAGGGTTTGGGGGGTGATTTGATCCGGAAATTTTGGGGGAGATGCCTATTTATACATAGGAGGAGCTAGGAGAGTCCAAATGAGGTGCGGTTTTCGGCCACGCGATCGTGATCGAACGCTATAGATGATGGAGAGGGTTTTGGTGGGTTTTGGGCCAAATTGGAAGGGTGTTGGGCTGCAACACACACGAGGCCTTCTCGGTCCCTCGGTTAACCGTTGGAGTATCAAACGAAGTCCAAATGGTACGAAACTTGACAGGCGGTCTACCGGTAGTAAACCAAGGCCGCATGGCAAGTCTCGGTCCAATCCAGAAATGTTTAACCCCCACACACGAAAAGAGGTAGAAAGGACCACCGGAGGAGATAGGAGCGCCGAAATGCAAAACGGACAACGGGGAAAATGCTCGGATGCATGAGACAAACACGTATGCAAATGCAATGCACATGATGACATGATTTGAGATGCATGAGAAAGACAACAACACACGCAGAGAAAAACCCGAACCCAAGAAAAATAAAATAACTTAGTGCCGGAAACGGCAAGAGTTGGGATACATATAAGGTAAATTACATACGGTGTGTTACAACACTCCACCACTACGAAAGGATCTCGTCCCGAGATCTAGGACTGGAAAAAACACCGGGTACTCAGAACGGAGGTGATCCTCGTGTTCCCAGGTGGCTTCATGGTCGGAATGGTGTGACCACTTGACTTTGAGGGATTTGATTGACTTATTGCGAGTCTTGTGTTCAGTCTCTTCAAGAATAGCAATTGGGTGCTCACTTTAAGAAAGGTCTTCTTGGAGATCAATGTCTTTGAAGTTGACGGTGCGGTCAGGATTCTTGAAGCACTTGCGGAGCTGAGAGACATGGAACACGTCGTGCACATTTGCAAAGTTGGGAGGAAGTTCGAGTTGATAGGTGAGATCGCCTCTCTTGCTGACGATCTTGAAAGGACCCACGTATCTAGGGGCAAGCTTCCCTTTGATATCGAAGCGACGAGTACCTTTCATTGGAGAGACGTGGAGGTAAACATAGTCTCCGATCTCGAAAGCCAAATCACGATGCTTACTATCATAGTAGCTCTTCTGGCGCGATTGCGCTGCTTTGAGGTTATCACGAATGACCTTGCACATTTCCTCTGCCTCTGTGATCAAGTCATTTCCAAGAAGTTGACTGAGGGGGTCTTGGATTAGGGGGTGTTCGGATAGCCGGACTATACCTTCAGCCGGACTCCTAGACTATGAAGATACAAGATTGAAGACTTCGTCCCGTGTCCGTAAGGGACTTTCCTTGGCGTGGAAGGCAAGCTTGGCGATACGGATATACAGATCTCCTACCATTGTAACTGACTTTTTGTAACCCTAGCCCTCTCTGGTGTCTATATAAATCGGAGGGTTTTAGTCCATAGGACAACATATACAACAACAATCATACCATAGGCTAGCTTCTAGGGTTTAGCCTCTCCGATCTCGTGGTAGATCTACTCTTGTACTACCCATATCATCAATATTAATCAAGCAGGACGTAGGGTTTTACCTCCATTAGGAGGGCCCGAACCTGGGTAAAACTTCGTGTCCCTTGCCTCCTGTTACCATCCGGCCTAGACGCACAATTCGGGACCCCCTACCCGAGATCCGCCGGTTTTGACACCGACATTGGTGCTTTCATTGAGAGTTCCTCTGTGCCGTCGCCATCAGGAAGGATGCCTCGCCCCGTCTTTAAAGACGGCACTGTTGCTAAGGGAGCTTTGGTTGTCGGCCAAACCCTCCGGCTAGGTGGTTTTCTTATGACTGCCTGTTCGGCTTCTGAGCCGACAATGACATCTCGAGCCATCGAAAACAATCTTCATGTCAGATAGGAACTTGCCGAGCAGTTAGATCCAATGGAGCTCTCCTCCATAAACGAGCTCTTGGATCACATCGCCGCCCTGGGAGTCGCTACGGATTACGACCAGATTGGGCCTAAACCCGATCTGAGAGGGATTAACTCTCCCCAAGTCACCCATCACGTTGCCGTGGTAGAGGGACAGTGCGGCGACCCTTCATCTATCTTAAGGACTAGCTACGTCCGGATTCCTGATCCCTCCAAGCCGGATACCCGCGGAGGGGAGGATATCACTCAAGACCTGAACTTAGAGTCAGGCAACGGGCTGGATTCACTGGACAACATCCAGGAATCCAAATTTTCGAGTTCGGAAATTCCTTGGCCTCTAAGCCTCAGATCGAGTGAGGCTTCGGATTTAATTCCGCCCACCCACCCGAACATAAGCGATCTAACCCAAATCAGGAAAGAACCTGACGAAACAGTACATCATTACTGGGCCAGATTCCCCTGGTTAAGAACAGGGTAAAGGACTGCCGTGAGGAAGACGCAATCTCAATCTTTTGCAATAATTGCACGGACAAGGGAATCCTCAACGCCATAAGTCGCCGTGATATTACACGCTTCGCTGACTTGGCGTCTATCGTGCGAAAATACTGTGCGATGGAAAGCGCCTGGAAAACCGAAATAAAATTTTGGGACGATCCGGCCCTGAACACAAATCCAGTCCAAAATAAAAGGGTGCATCATTGCCAGACACCCGGGTCAAACACCAAAAAGAAAAAACCCTCTACAGGGCATGGAACCATACTGGAAGGATGGCTTAATGGACCCTGTAAAATTCACAGTACAAAGGACGCCACACCAACTCACAGCCTTAGAGCATGTTGGATACTCCGACAGGTGGCCAAAATTGGCGAAGATCTCCTAATTCCAGAGGCCACAGCAAGCCACCCCAGAGACACCAATACGGTATTAACAGTCTTCGAGACTTTCGCATCAAATAATATGTGAAAAAGAACACTCCGCAGCCTTGCCGAAGTCTACCAAGTAGCAACAATAAACCCATGGAGTGACACAGCTATTACCTTTAACGCCAGTGATGAACCTAAATTCCGAACAGCCCGAGCACCAGCCGCATTGGTCCTTAGTCCAGTAGTGGACGGCTTTCGTCTGACCAAGGTACTCATGGACGGCGGCAGCGGATTGAACCTCATCTATGAGGAAACCCTGCAAAAAACGGGAATAAACTGGAACCGCATTGAGCGAAGCAGCACAACCTTTAGAGGAATAATCCCCAGTCGAGAAGCACGTTGTATAGGAAAAATCACACTAGATGTGGTGTTCGGCATGCCGGATAATTACAGGTCCGAAGAGGTCACGTTCCATGTGGCTCCGTTCAGCAGCGGTTATCACGCTCTGCTAGGGCAGGAAGCGTTTACAATCTTCCAAGCAATACCCCATTACGGGTACATGAAGCTCAAGATGCCCGGGCCTAACGGGATCATCACTCTCGCTAGTGATCCGGACATAGCACTCCGCGCCGAAAACAAGACAGTCGCACTGGCCCTCGAGGCACTATCCGAAGCCCTAGCGGCTGAGGAACTGACTGCACTGCGCTCTACGGTGAATAGGGACGATGTGGTACTCGACAAAAGATCCAAGTCCACCTCCTTTAAACCGGCGGACGAAATAGTCAAATTCCAAGTCCATACAACAGACCCCAATAAAACAGCTTCCATCGGGGCACAGTTAAACCCTGATGTAGACGCCACACTGTGAGAGTTCCTACGTGAGAACTGGGACATTTTCGCCTGGCACCCGTCAGACATGCCAGGAATCCCGCGCAGGCTGGCCGAGCACAGCTTAAATATCCAAACAGGATTCAAACCTGTCAAATAGGCTCTTCGGCGTTTTCCCGAACCTAAGAGATAGGCCATGGGAGAGGAGCTAGCAAAGCTATTAGAGGCCGGATTCATCAGAGATATAAAACATCCGGACTGGCTAGCAAACCTGGTGATGGTACCAAAGAAGGACAAATCATGGCGCCTGTGCATTGATTTTAAAGACCTTAACAAGGCTTGCCCAAAGGACCCCTTCCCCCTCCCCCGCATCGATCAAATTATCCATGCCACCACAGGACACGATTCGTTGTGTTTCCTCGACGCATATTCCGTCTACCATCAAATCAAGATGGCAGAATCAGACCAAGCCGCAACGGCATTCATCACACCATACGGCCCATTCTGCTTCAACACAATGCCCTTCGGGCTGAAAAACACCAGCGCAACATATCAGCGCATGATTCGAACATGGCTGGCAACCCAGATCGGCAAAACAGTGGAGGCATATGTAGATGATGTGGTCGTCAAAACAAGACATGTCGAATCTCTAATAGACGACTTGAGCTCACATTTGATAACCTCCGAACATACGACATCAAGCTCAAGCCGGAAAAATGCGTTTTCGGCGTTCCAGCCGGAAAGCTCTTGGGCTTCATTGTATCCAGCAGAGGAATTGAAGCAAATCCAGCCAAGATCCGAGCTCTGTCGCAACTGGATATCCCAAACGACCTCAAACAAATACAAAAGTGAACCGGATGCGTGGCGGCTCTAAGCCGCTTTATCTCCCGCTTGGGAGAAAAGGCCCTACCCCTTTACCGCCTCCTTCGGCGCACCGAACACTTCGAATGGACGGATGCTGCCACGGCCGGACTTGACGAAATAAAAGCCATATTGGCAACAAACCCAGTTTTGGCCGCGCCAAACATTGGCGAACCAATGCTATTGTACATTGCAGCAACACATCAGGTTGTAAGCGCAGTACTCATCATCGAACGAGAAACGGACGGACAGAAATTCCCCCTTCAAAAGTCGGTCTACTATGTGTCCACTGTCCTCACTCCTTGGCAATCACGGTACCCGCATTATCAAAAGATTGCATACGCGGTATTCATGGCATCCCGGAAGCTACGACACTACTTTCAAGAGTGTTCAATAACAGTAGCCTCGGGAGTACCACTAAACGATATTATAGACAACCGTGACGCAACGGGCCGGACTGCAAAATGGGCCATTGAGCTCCTCCCGTTTGACATAACTTATAAGCAACAGCGAGCCATCAAGTCGCAAGTCTTGGCCGACTTCGTCGCAGAATGGACGGAGGCCGAACTCCCTAAAGAGTACGGCACATATTCAAATTGGATCATGCATTTCGACGGCTCCAAGATGTTGGCCGGACTGGGGGCTGGCGTTGTTTTGACGTCCCCCACAGGAGACACAGTTCAATACGTACTCCAGATTATGTACACAGACTCCAACAATGCAGCCGAATATGAGGCCCTTTTACATGGTCTCCGGATGGTAGTATCCATGGGTATTCAACACCTAGAGGTGCGCGGCGACTCGAACCTCGCAATATCCCAAATAAATGGAGACTTCGATGCCAAGGATCCAAAAATGGCAGCTTACCGCAACGCCATCCTAAAAATGTCAGCTCGGTTCGAAGGGCTTGAATTCCACCATATAGCCCGAGAAAATAATCAGGCGGCAGATGTCCTGGCATGCATCGGCGCAAAACGCGATGTAGTCCCCCCAAACATCTTCTTGGAAAGGCTTTTCAAGCCATCCGTAGTATGGGAAGGGGAGCCGAACAACAACAGCCCGGACCCAACCGCACTGCCCGACACCGAACATTCTGACACAATCGGCGGCTCTGCCAATGAAATAACACCCTCAGCCCACGTAATAATGGTCGTCATTGCCCCGTGGATAGTACCATTCCTCGCCTACCTTACTAGGCAGGAACTCCCTGAGGACCAAAATGAGGCGCGCTGCATAGTGCGGCGATCCAAAGCCTACAAAGTCCATGAAGGAGAGCTTTATAAGAAAAGCACTACCGGAGTCCTTCAAAGGTGCATCTCCGAAGAGGAAGGGCGGAACCTCCTGGCTGAAATTCACGCCGGACTCGGTGGTCATCACGCTGCAGCTCGGTCCCTTGTAAGCAAGGCCTTCCGTACAGGCTTTTATTGGCCGACGGCCCGGGCAGACGCCCAGGACTTAGTCCAAAAATGCACCGGTTGCTAGCTCTTTGCAAACCAAAGCCATATGCCACCCATTGCCCTCCAAACTATCCCCATCACTTGGCCCTTTGCGGTCTGGGGCTTGACATGGTTGGACCCCTTAAAGGCGGAACCCACAAGCAAAGATACTTACTGGTCATGGTGGATAAGTTCACCAAATGGACAGAAGCCAAGCCTGTTAAGACAGCCGAATCTGGACCGGTGATAGACTTTATATCCGGGGTAGTACACCATTACGGTGTCCCCCACAGCATCATCACTGATAACGGCACGAACTTTACTGTCGACGAGGTAAAACTCTAGTGCAAAAACATGGGCATCAAGCTCGATTATGCTTCCGTCTATCACCCACAAACTAACGGCCAGGTCGAACGTGCAAATGGTCTTATCATGAGCGGCATCAAACCCAGATTAGTGCGGTCCCTCATGGAATCTAACACGCACTGGGTAGAGGAGCTCGACTCCGTACTCTGGGGGCTGCGGACCATGCTGAATCGCACCACCGGATACACACCATTCTTTAGGGTGTACGTCGCAGAGGCGGTTTTCCCTTGCGACATCATTCATGACTCACCTCGAGTGCGCATGTACGAAGAAAGAGAAGCCGAGCTCGATCGGCAGGATGGTTTGGACGCATTGGAGGAGGAGCGTGATGTGGCAAAAGCCCGTTCCACATTCTATCAACAGCAGGCTCGAAGATACCAAAGCAGAGAAGTACGGGCCAAAAATTACAACGTTGGCGAACTAGTTCTAAGCCTGCCGGACAAGAAAAAGGACAAAGTCAAGCCCAAGTGGGAAGGTCCCTTCATAATCGACCAAGTCCTGACGGGTGGAGCGTACCGCCTGCGGGATGCATCGGATAACCGACTCGAGCCGAACCCATGGAACGCATCCCGTCTCCGAAGATTCTATGCCTAGCACTGGACCCTGTGTTCGTCTCCTTCCTCTGTCCATTTTTTATATACTGTCTGTCTTACATTTCTCTCCATCTCCCTTTCCTTTCTTAGCCTTTCAAGGCTCATCAAATGACGTGCTATTCGCACTCATTAAACCTGGGGGCTTCTTTTAAAACAAGCTTATTTATATGGGCTTCATGCCCAACACATGTGTTACACTTCCGCATGTACCTTTTACTTCACCATTATATGCATCAATATGACTTAAGTTTTGGCCAAGCTGGGTTGCCTGGCTCCTGTGCTTACCCCTATGTTCTCGATTGTTCGGCTAGGCGGTAAAGGGAGCACCTCTGCGATTGTTACTGCCGGATCAGCCGGATGTGTACCTCAGACTGGGTGAAGTTGAAAGCTAGCATTCTTAAGGGAATATTCGGCCAATGACCTAAAAGATGATCTTTTCATTTATATATTCATTCATGCGCCCCGGATGCTTTTTTCCCGCGTCTTTTTCGCGGAATAGGCATGCACTTTAGGGCATGCCTCCCAGGGAAAGGAACCCCTAACGGAACTATTCTCCCTGGAAGATGTTTCTTACTAACCATGTAATATAACATAACTAGTCGGGCACTTGTCTGTTCACGCACTAATGACCCCTACGCTTGGTCTCCATGCATTCCCCGGTTCTTATATAACCGCATGGGAATTCGGACACACTCCGGACTGTCAGGTCCCGAGGCTAAAGCGAAAAGGTCGGCCATGACAAAAGATCTACAATCTGGCTAGAAGGCATTATAAATGTCAATTCATTACATAGTCATTCTGACTGATTGTATTCCTCTTCAATACCATCTAACAGGCTGTCTAGTTTACAGTCCTATTGGGAATACTTTGCGGCCAATTCTACTTGGCCGTACACTAAGCTTACAGGGATCTCCTTCCCATCGGGCCCCACAGGACCGACCTCGGCCATGTGGTTGGGGTCAGCCCTTGTGTACCGCGTCTTCACCATGGCCCAGGCCTCCCTAGTGCCTTGATGGCATGCCGATATCTTCCACGATCGGAAGCGCTGCCGTACTCCCCTTAGCTTCTCTGCAAGCTCTCCAAGACCTTCGGGCATGGAGATGGATGGCCACAGGGCCTGGGCGACGCCTTGCATCGCCTGCCGAACTCGATCGAGCAGTTGCGAGAGCTCGGGAAGAAGATCACCCGTAGAACCGGGCATCTCCTCTGTAGGACGACCTGTTAGCACACCTACAGACATTGCTCTATTAGACGACTCCCCCGCCGAACTTTCTTTCAAAAGTTCGTTCAAGCACTTACTAAATATGCCGCGGCAAAGCCGCTGATTCTCCTTAACGGAGTCTGACAGCTGGGCACGAACGTCTTTCAGCTCGACACCCAGCTTGGTGTTGGCATCTTGGAGATCGTTCTTCTCCCGCCTCACCTTTGTCAGCACCTTCTCACCAGCCTTTAGCTGGCGTAGGAGGTGTTGCCTTTTCGGATTCAATCCGGCGCCATCTGCAATTTCATTTGTCAGATTCGCACCCATGCCGTGCTTCGCAACATACTTTCGAAGTGTATATTACCAGAGGGGGGTCTCCTTGGGCTCCCCTGCCGCGGCTAGTGTGGCCTCAAGTTGGGATTTGCACTCTTCTAGCTCCTTGGACAGTAGGGAATTCTTTTCTGTAAGAACCTGCATAACAAATGATCCTTAAATCAGTTATTCTAACTGTTTCAAATCTCGGGGGCTACTGGTATATATATATAATTACCAAAAATTTCTTACCCGTATGTCTTTTACATATTGCTCCGTGGCTCTGGCTAGACCATTTTGAGCGGCACGGAGATACGCATCTCCCGAGTTAAAGGCATCTAATGCCTCCTGGGAGAAACAAGCGTCGCGAAGAATTGTCCAGCGACGCCTGTGGTTCATGGCACTCTCCACCTCAGAGTTGGTGGCAGACAACCTGTCCACATCCTCCATCGGAGGAGCGTCCGGTGCGCGCCTTGTGTTCACCTCCGCTTCCGGACCAGGCTTTGGAGCCTGGTTGGTGGAGGCGCTATTGGCAGCCTCTCCGGGTATAGTCCGGCAAGGTCTCTTTGTCCTGAAGAGAGCACGAGTGTTAATATGCCTCGCAGGTGTAACACCTGGGATAAGGGGGCGCGCCATACCTTTGCACTGACGCCTCGGTCCGGACTGCACTTCTTTTCTGCCCACGGGGCCCTGCGGCCCCTTGTTGGCTTGCCGCCGCAGGTTCGGCCTCCCGTCTCAAAAACCTCCCCTGCAAAGCTCGGTTGTAATCAGGAAACTGAAAACGTGAGAGGGCGGACACCTATTCGGGGTACTGGGACTTCGATCTCAGTTACCTGGGAGGCGGGGATTAGCCCTAGGTAATCAGCCGTAATGGCCACCAAGGCGTTGTCCTTGCTCAATTGATGGAACACTCCATCAATCAGCTCCACAGATATGTCCGGATCCTCTTGAGAGGCCGGATCGAGGGACCTTCACTAGTGCAGAACCGGGCAATAGCACCGGTTCGTAAGGCCCTTTAGTGCCGGTTAGGTAACCGGCACTAAAATTTCGGCACTAAAGGCCCCCCCCTTTAGTACCGGTTCAACACGAACCGGTGCTAAAGGGCAACCACGTGGCACGAGCCAGCTCCGGGGGCCGGGAGCCCTTTAGTACCGGTTGGTAACACCAAGCGGTACTAAAATGTTTGGGGGGTTTTTGGTTTTATGATTTCTTTTTCATTTAATTTTGTGTTTTCCATTTTAATTCTTTTTCGTTTGCTGGTATTTTACGGTACTACACATTGTACACGTTATGCATATATATATAGAGAGAATTTCTAGTAGAACCAATCATATATATATCATCAATCATGTCTCACAAACCACCATATTAATTCACACATACACACATGTATAGCTATATACAATTTCTCCTACATATGCATGTTGCCTTCGGAGCCAGTGGCATTAGCCAGATTGGTGCCTTCGGATTACGATGACAATTGGAAGTGGTTCATGACCTGGTCGATGGGGGCGATAGTGGGTAATAGTATTCTCCCTTCGGATTTATGACCTGGTCGAGCAAAAATCCTGCTATTTCCTCTTGAAGTGCTTCTACGCACTCCGTTTCTAGGAGCTTGTCCCGCACCTCTTTGAACTGTTAAGAAGGAGATCAATATGCATGTGTATTAGTTGTGTGACTAGATATCGATAATGGTGTAAAAATTGTGAATAGTGTTCTGACAAGCGTACCCATTCCTGTCTTTGAGATCTGCTCCTTTCGGACGCCATCATGCGAATGTTCTCGCAAATGCAGAATGCACACAGATCAGTCCCCTGCGCCTGCTTCAGGGCCTTTATTACGAGAATGGAATTTAATTTGATCAGATAATAATTAATCAAGCATGATAATTAAAGAGATGGCAGCTAGCTAGCTAGCTAGTACTACTTAATTACTTACCTTGGCTCGAAACCATTTCAGCTGTGGTTTCCATTCGCCTTCCGTGACGCTGATGAACCTTGCCCAAGCCCTGCCCGACGACAAAGAAAATGAATAAAGGGGTTATTAAATAGTTCATATCATGAAATGACGAACTAAATAGGCCGAGATATATAGTTAATAATGATTGAAATTACCTGTTGACTATCCCAAACAAGATGTTATAGTCACTATTTGCTTTGAGTAGCGAGTCCAGTATTTCAACTGTTCCGGCGTCAACTTTAATGATACACAAGATCCAGTGAAATCTGCATGCACACACGTTTGCATGTCTTAATTAAGCAGGCATATGTAAGCAAAAACATGTAGCTAGCTAGTAGGCAAAAACAGAGAATTTGTAGTACAAGAAAGTGTGACTCACTGGAAGTTGTAAGGAAGTAGTATATCTTCATTGTATTTGAGGTGCTTCAAGAACTCTAGCATGCTGTCCTCTACCTCTTTTTCATGATGCTTGTTTATTTTCCATGTGTAATCATTAACGGTGTTTGGGTCAATGAACCCAATGCCATAGCGTCCACCTTTTCTCATTTCATACATCTTCATCCTGCATAATACCACAGAAAAGAATATAGTGAGGATAATTACACGTAATGGTTGATCAAAAGGATCACTACAGCTAGCTTGAGACTTAAATTACAGAAAGAAATCACTTACAGACAATAGCAACTGACGATAGATTTGTCGAGTGCGTCTTGATTGTATAACTGAAACAGTTCAGAATACTCAATGGCCACAGCTTTCTCATGGTAGTAATCATCCTTCTTGACATACACCATGAGGGACTCTCGATCGGATCTCTTGGTAATGTCCATGTACCATTGATGTAATTCATACATTCTCGTTGGGAGCTTGTTGACATCTTCTGGCTCGACCAAAGGTTGACCCCGGACATATTTCCGTTTTATTTCCTCCTCTGTAATCCCAGGCATGTCCTCGATCTCGAGGAGTTGTCCAATAGTGATCTTGAGTTCTTCAGCCTGCATTATATGCTCCTGGGTTATTACCACATTGCCCACCTCGGGAACGTAAACTGTTTGGCCACAATAATATTGGGCGCGCGTACTGTCACGTGTTGTTGGCAGCACAACAAGCGGGGGGATCGATTGTGCCGCCTGTTTTCCTAGCTGGGCAACGGTTTTCCCACATTTTTTGACAGCTGCTTGTTGTTTGCTCGAGCTCGAGCTTGCCTCATTCTGTAGACATTGTCGATGTAACTTCCTGAGGTGGCGCTCATAGTCTGTGTCAACAGGCTTAGGAGCTAGTGGTTGAGCCATACGAATGAAGTGGTCAACTACTTCCACAGGCACTTTCTCCCTTGGCGGCGGTGGCGGTTTCGGTCCAAAATGGGCGTCGACTTCTGCCTACACTATGGCATTGGTTTGCTCCTCGGTCCTGTCGTAAGCCCTCACAGGAAGAGGAGTAGTGAGGTTTGGACCATATTTATATCGCTTGCCTCCGCCTGTACTTCCTGTACTATGACCTCGACTCGTACCGCTACGTACCATAGCTGCGGGGTGTCTCTTCTGCGATTGCTGAGGCGGCGGAGACGGCTGACGGGGCTGAGTTAGACGAGGAGGAGTGGCCTGAAGCTGTGCCAGACTTGTAGTGGCCTGAGGTTGTGCCGGACTTGGAGGAGGAGTGGACGTCTGACGCTGTGTCGGACTTGGAGGAGGAGTGGCCTGACACTTTGCTGGACTTGGAAGAGGAGGAGTGGCCTCACGCGTTGGTGGACTTGGAGGAGTGGGAGTCTGCTGTCTCGGTGGCGGACTTCGACGAGGAGTCGGGTGACGCGGTGTCGGTGGCCTTCGAAAGATGATGCAATCCTTTCTCCATAGGATGACACGATGTATGGCCTCTCCCAATGTGTGCTCGTCGTCAACTCCAGGAATGTCAAGCTGTAGCTCCGAATATGGGTCCACCACCTCATCAACCAAGACACGAGCATAGCCCGCTGGAATCGGGTTGCAATGGAAGGTTGCCTCGGGGGAATTTGAAAAAGCAATGGCGTCCGCCACCTTCATGGATATGTTCTTCATTTTGAAGTGTAGCTCGCAGTTAGTGTTCTCCGTGATGTCATCCACGGGGTATCTATCCAGCACTGCGTCGCCCGGGGCGGAACCCATGCTGCTTCTCGGCATGGATGGGGCGGTGCTATCCAATGCTGGATCATCCGCTAGCTGCTGCAGCTGCTGAGACCCCCTTTGCTGGCTAAGTGAGTCGATCTGCTCCTGCTGCCGCTAGAATTTAGCTGCCAATTCCGCTTGACTTGCTTCTAGGCCTTGAAGGCGTTCATAGTCCCGCTTCCTCTGCTCCTCCTCCATCTTCCTCTTCTTCTCCTCCGCAATCTTCTTTCTCGCACGGGTTCTGTAGTTGGTGTTCCAGTCCGAAAACCCCTCATACCACGGAATAGCGCCCTTGCCTCGTGTTCTTCCTGGGTGTTCAGGATTTCCCAGGGCACGCGTAAGCTCGTCGTTCTCTCTGTTGGGCTGGAACACCCCCGATCGAGCCTCTTCTATTGCAACAAGTAGCGCATCGTCGGCTCCATTCAGACATGCCTTCGTCGAAACATTGCCTTTCTTCGGGTCCAACTCCCCCCCATGCGCATAGAACCAAGTCCTGCACCTGGGGGCTAGCTCCTAGTAACCGGAGTGACACTTGCATCCTCCATCTCTTTCTTAGACTTATCCCACTTAGGCATTGCCACCGCGTAGCCACCTGGCCCCAGCTTATGGAACTTATCCTTTTTTTCGGCATTCTTCTTGTTTATTCTCGACTGTTCCTTAGCTAATTCTGAATCCTTGAATTTCACGAAATCGTCCCAATGAGCACTTTGATTCTCTAGTATCCCGTCGAATACTGGAGTCTTCCTTCCTCCCTTGACATACTTCTCCCACGTCGTTCTCTTGTGGTTCTTGAATGCAACCGCCATCTTCCTAAAAGCAGCGTCCTTGACTTTCCGCACATCTGCTTCTGTGAAATGATCTGGTAGGGTGAAATGTTCCATGAGAGTTTCCCAAAGCAGTTTTTTTTATTCTCGTCGACAAAAGTAACATTTGGACGTGGCTTTGCTGGCTTTCTCCATTCTTGAAGGGAGATCGGGAGTTGGTCCTTCACAAGAACCCCGCACTGATGAATGAACTTGTCCGCAATGTTCTTAGGCACTAATGGTTCGCCATTAGGTTTGATTGCCTCGATATTGTACTTTACGCCCTCCTTCAACTTTTTGTTCGGGGCTCGTTTCGTCCTTTTGCCTGAAGATTTGCTCGATCCGGATGGCTGAATGAAGAAAGATCGATTCGTTAATATATCTTCAACTCATTTAAAACATGCAATGATCACCAGATTCCTGCTTATATAAATATATATACCTCGCCGGTGTTTGTTGTTTCAGGATCAACATGTTCTTCGTCGTAGTTCATGACTTCATCTTCTCGGTCGTCGCGATCGAATATCATATCACCCTCTCCGGTGTTGTTTAGAAATTCGGAGCCGTCAAAATCTTCTTCATTCTGATCATCATCTGGCCCGCGTATGATATCGAACATGGTCTGTTCTCTCTCTCTATCGGTATTGTCCGCCATAGCTTTTATTTAACTATGCCAAAAGAAATATAAAACAATTTAGTATAATCTTGAATAATAGATATAATCTCGAATACATCGTCTCGAATAATAGATATAATCTCAAATACATCGTCTTGAATAATAGATTTAATCTCGAATACGTCGTCTCGAATAATAGATATAATCTCGAATACATCGTCTCAAATAATATATATAATCTCGAATAAATCGTCTCGAATATTATATATCGAATACATCACTAGCTAGCTAGCTAGCTAATAAAGATCGAATACTAGAGAGTAATCTAGGCGGTGGATAACCAAAGTGAAGGAACCATCACTGGATCATAGCTCGGGTGATCTCCCCAAAGAACCTGCCAGGTATTGGAGAACCTGACGTCCATAGCAGCCATGTAGCGATGGACGTGCTCGTCCTCCTCCCTGACATGGCGACGTACCACCTCCGGTGGGGCCGGCTCCCTCCGCACCGAAAGTGGCCCACGTGAATGCCACCAAAGGAGATGAGGGTCGATGACGGGACCCGGGGCCGGGTTCCTCACCAAGCGTCGCGCCCCTGAAGGTAGCACCTCCCAGTGCCAGCCCGGCGGAGCCCAGTCCCGGACATGGGTCCTCAGAAGCAGGACGTCGTCGCGAATGGGTCGACGGCGAGGATGCGGGCCGGGCATCGTCGACAACAAATACTATATGCAAATGTAACACTAATTATGCTATCATTGCATATGTCAAAATTCTATATGTTATTTCATACTAATTAAGCATCTAACACTAAAGACAGAAAAAACAACTTCTATACATCGATTAAAAACAGAAAAACAACATTATATAAAAAAATTCCATACTAATTAAACACTAATTATATCCATCTAACATGCATTCATACGTATATACTAGTGAAAAAATAATAATCTGAAAAATCTAAACTAATTAAACATACAAAATACATATATACTAATTAACTTAAGGAAATGTGCGTGTGTGTGTGTTCATCATGCTTGTGTGTGTATGGGCTCGGGGAGGGGCGGTGCCCATGGTGGCCACCGGGGGCGAGGGAGAGGGGTTAGAGGGGGAGAGCTCACAGCGGGGCGACGGCGACGGCCCGGGGCGGCGACGGGCCAGGGCGTGAC
>NC_041384.1:510093821-510124746 GCF_002162155.2 Triticum dicoccoides | reverse complement strand
CAGGGCGTGACGGGGCGGCGACGCGGGGACGGCGCGACAGGGACGGGCCCGGGGCGGCGATGGAGACGAGGGCGGCGACGGTTACGGGGGTGGCGACGGGGACAGGGGCGGCGACGGGGATGAGGGCGGCGGTGAGGATGGGGGCGGCGACGGCAACGGCGTGCGACGGGGGCGGCGTAGGACGGGGGCGGCGACGGCGTCGATCGATCGGGAAACAGAGGAAGAAACAGAGGGAGAATGAAATTTTTCGAAGTGATGTATATATAGAAGGCACCTTTAGTACCGGTTGGAGCCACCAACCGGTACTAAAGGCCTGTTTTGGCCAGGCCAAGCGGCGGGAAGCACCCCCTGTTAGTACCGGTTCGTGGAACCAACCGCTACTAAAGGCCCCCCCTTTAGTACCGGTTGGTGCCGCGAACCGGTACTAAAGGGGGGTACGCTGCCAGGCGAGGGGCACAAAACTTTAGTCCCACCTCGCTAGCCGAGGGGCACTCACACCTGCTTATAAGCCCCGCCGTCGCTGCTGTCTCGAGCTCCTCTCTTAAGCAGGCCTTCTGGGCCTACCTCTTCTGCAATACCCTGTTGGGCCTACTGGGCTAGCGGGCCTGCATGTTGGCCCAACTTGAATTTGGGTTTCTAGTCGTATGCAGGCCGCTGTGGCCCAGTAGGTGGGCTTTTTTTCTTATTTTTTTGCTTTATTTATTTTTGTGAATAACTTAACTTTGAAAATAGATTTTTTCAGTGATTCTTTTTTCTTATGTTTAATATTAGTGTGTTTTATCATTATATTCAATTTGGTAATGCTTAGGTTATTTAAAAAATTAAATGCCTTTGTAACGGATGAGTTTTCGTCCGAAACCCTGATACTTCGAAACAGATTGTCCATTTTGTACACGAAGTGCATCCAGTTTTTGCGGTAACCCTCTCTACTTTTTTGCACATGCTATGTGGGTGAAATTATGATACCATGCCAAATTTCATCCTTTTCTGAGTTCATTTGAAATGCTTCTCAATTTCAGGGTCATTTAGCTGAAAAAATCAGTAAATGCATGAAAGAATTTGCTTGCACATAAAATTTCTTCGCGTTTCAAATGCCAAAACACATAACTAGCTACCCTAACTATTACAGAGATTCCCTCCTGGGTGTGAAACATAGAAGAAAGTGATGATAGTTAAGCCGATCACATCCCAGATCTTTGGGTGTGAAACTTTTTCTTCGCGTGTGTCCCTTTGCGTCATAGCCATGGAAAATCTTCATCATTTAACGGGATGCTCGGGTCAATATTCACTGTGAATGGAGCAATTTCATCAAACTTTTCATAATCTTCTGACTTGTCTGTCTTGTCATCCACTCCCACGATGTTTCTCTTCCCAGAAAGAACTATGTGCCGCTTTGGCTCATCGTACGATGCATTCGCTTCCTTATCTTTTCTTTTTCTTGGCTTGGTAGACATGTCCTTCACATAGAAAACCTGTGCCACATCATTAGCTAGGACGAATGGTTCGTCTGCATACGCAAGATTGTTGAGATCCACTGTTGTCATTCCGTACTGCGGGTCTTCCGTTACCCCGCCTCGTGTCATATTCACCCATTTGCACCGAAACAAAGGGACCTTCGAACCACGTCGATAGTCAAGTTCCCATATGTCCTGTATATAACCATAATATGTTTCCTTTCCCGTCTTGGTTTCTGCATCAAAGCGGACACCACTGTTTTGGTTGGTGCTCTTCTTATCTTGGGCGATCGTGTAAAATGTATTACCATTTATCTCGTACCCTTTGAAAGTCATTATATTCGAGGATGGTAACTGGGACAACAAGTACAGGTCATCTTCAATAGAGGTGTCATGCATGGTACGTGCTTGCAACCAGGTGGCAAAACTCCTGGTTTGTTCACGTGTAATCCAGTCATCAGACCGCTCCGGGTGTTTGGAGCGTAGCAAATTCTTGTGTTCATCCATATACGGAGCCACCAAGGCGGAATTCTGTAGAACTGTGTAGTGTGCTTCAGTGAGAGAATGTCCGTCCATACATATTATTTGTTCCCCTCCTAGCGTGCCTTTTCCATCCAGTCTGCCCTTATGCCGCGATTCAGGAACACCAATCGGCTTAAGGTCAGGAATAAAGTCAATACAAAACTCAATGACCTCCTCATTTTGACGGCCCTTGGAGATGCTTCCTTCTGGCCTACCACAGTTATGAACATATTTCTTTAAGACTCCCATGAACCTCTCAAAGGGGAACATATTGTGTAGAAATACAGGACCCAAAACGTTAATCTCTTCGCATAGGTGAACTAGGACGTGCGTCATGATGTTGAAGAAGGATGGTGGGAACACCAACTCGAAACTGACAAGACATTGCACCAAATCATTCTGTAACCCTGGTATGATTTCTGGATCGATTACCTTCTGAGAGATTGCATTGAGAAATGCACATAGCTTCACAATGGCTAATCGAACGTTTTCTGGTAGAAGCCCCCTCAATGCAACCGGAAGCAGTTGCGTCATAATCACGTGGCAGTCATGAGACATTAGGTTCTGGAACTTTTTCTCTGCCATGTTTATTATTCCCTTTATATTCGACGAGAAGCCAGACGGTACCTTAATACTGAGCAGGCATTCAAAGAAGATTTCCTTCTCTTCTTTGGTAAGAGCGTAGCTTGCATGACCCTGATGTATGCCGTCTTTTCCGTGCATACGTTGCTGGTCCTCCCGTGCCTCAGGTGTATCTTTTGTCTTCCCATACACGCCCAAGAAGCCAAGCAGGGTCACACAAAGATTCTCCGTCACGTGCATCACGTCGATTGCGGAGCGGACCTCGAGGTCTTTCCAATAGGGCAGGTTCCAAAATATAGATTTCTTCTTCCACATGGGTGCGCGTCCGTCAGCGTCATTCGGAACAGGTTGTCCACCAGGACCCTTTCCAAAGACCACCTTCAAATCCTTGACCATATCATGTACATCAGCACCAGTACGGTGGCGAGGCTTCGTCCGGTGATTCGCCTCACCTTTGAAATGCTTGCCTTTCTTTCTTACGGGATGTCTGCTCGGAAGAAATCGACGATGTCCCAGGTACACATTCTTATTAGCCAAATATATACTGCCGGTGTCGTCCAAACAGTGCGTGCATGCGCGGTATCCCTTGTTTGTCTGTCCTGAAAGGTTACTGAGAGCAGGCCAATCATTGATGGTCACGAACAGCAACGCCTTTAGGTCAAATTCTTCCCCCATGTGCTCATCCCACGCACGTACACCTGTTCCATTCCACAGTTGTAAGAGTTCTTCAACTAATGGCCTTAGGTACACATCAATGTCGTTGTCGGGTTGCTTAGGGCCTTGGATGAGCACTGGCATCATAATGAACTTCCGCTTCATGCACAACCAAGGAGGAATGTTATACAAACATAGAGTCACAGGCCAGGTGCTATGGTTGCTGCTCTGCTCCCCAAAAGGATTAATGCCATCTGCTCTTAGACCAAACCATACGCTCCTTGCGTCATCTTCAAACTCCTTCCCATACTTTCTTTTGATTTTTCTCCACTGCGACCCGTCAGCGGGTACTCTCAACTTTCCGTCTTTCTTATGGTCTTCTCTGTGCCATCGCATCGCCTTGGCATGCTCTTTGTTTTGGAACAAACGTTTCAACCGTGGTATTATAGGAGCATACCACATCGCCTTGGCATGCTTTTTTGTTTTGGAACAAACGTTTCAACCGTGGTATTATAGGAGCATACCACATCACCTTGGCAGGAATCTTCTTCCTGGGGCGCCGACCCTCGACATCACCAGGGTCATCGTGGCTGATCTTATAGCGCAATGCACCACATACCGGGCAAGCGTTCAAATCCTCGTACTCACCGCGGTAGAGGATGCAATCATTAGGGCATGCATGTATCTTCTGCACCTCTAACCCTAGAGGGAAGACAGCCTTGTTTGCTTCGTACGTACTCTCAGGCAATTCGTTGTCCCTTGGAAGCATATCCTTTATCATTACTAGCAACTTTCCAAATCCCTTGTCAGATACACCATTCTCTGCCTTCCATTGCAGCAATTCCAGTGTGGTGCCCAGCTTTTTCTTGTCACCTACGCAATTCGGGTACAACAATTTTTTGTGATCCTCTAACATGCGCTGCAACTTCTTCTTCTCCAAATCACTTGCGCAGTTTCTCTTTGCATCGGCAATGGCCCGACCTAGATCATCAACGGGCTCATCTGATGCCTCTTCTTCAGCTTCTTCCCGCATTGCCGGCTTAGCTTCTTCCCGCATTACCGGCTCAGCTTCTTCCCCCATTGTTGTATCATCGTATTCAGGGAACCCATGGTCAGGATAGCTGTCGTCGTCCTCTTCTTCTTCATTGTCTTCCATCATAACCCCTCTTTCTCCGTGCTTCGTCCAAACATTATAATGGGGCATGAAACCGGACTTAAACAGGTGGACGTGAATGGTTCTTGACGTAGAGTAATTGTGACCATTCTTACAGCGAGCACATGGACAAGGCATAAAACCATCTGCCCGCTTGTTTGCCTCAGCCGCAAGCAGAAAAGTATGCACGCCCTCATCGAACTGGGGAGAGCATCGGTCATCGTACATCCATTGTCGGCTCATCTTCATTACACAACACCGAATAGACCAAATTAATACAAGTTCATACATAAAGTTCATACAACACTTAAATGCAAGAAACAAATAACTCTCTAGCTAAAGCATTTAAATGCAACAACAAATACAATCAAGATTGCAACTAAGTTAACAATGGATCCAACAACATAATGATACCAAGCCTCACTATCGATGGCATATTTTCTAATCTTTCTAATCTTCAAGCGCATTTTCTCCATCTTGATCTTGTGATCATCGACGGCATCGGCAACATGCAACTCCAATTCCATCTTCTCCCCCTCAATTCTTTTCAATTTTTCTTTCAAGTACTCATTTTCTCTTTCAACTAAATTTAACCTCTCGGCAATAGGGTCGGTTGGAATTTCCGGTTCAGATACCTCCTAGAAAAAATTTCCATGTCAACTTGATGGGCATAATTTGTCATAAACACGAAATGCAACTAGTTTTAAATGAGAATATACATACCACATCCGAATCATAACAAGGACTAGGGCCGACGGGGACGGATATCAAAACCATGGCACTATACGTATAACAAACAACGTACGGGTAAGATAATTATACGAGTAACTATATATCCAAATCACACAAACATCAATTTTTATATAAAATTTCATGAACAAGAGGCTCACCAAAAGATGGTGCCGGCGACGGGACGGTGCGGGCGATCGACGATGGCTACGATGGAGATTTAGAAGGCACTAAGTAAACCACACCTACATAAGCAAACTAAGTTTTATTTTTGACCTCAAATTGCATATAAATCAAATACTAGCACATATATATATATATCCTCCCAGATTACTAAACTCACAAATTAATCACTATATAAAGCATTGCAAGAGCTAATCTAGCAATGAGAGATGAAAGGACAAAGTTGCTAACCTTTGTGATCATTTGAATGGATGGGGGCCTTCCAATCTTGACAAATTTTGGGCAAAATGTGTGATGAGCTCGAGAGGAATAGGGGAAGAACATAGAGGAGAGGGGAACGGGGAAGAATAGAGCGAGCTCGGGTGGACGAAGGGTTTATGTAGGACGACCTTTAGTACCGGTTTGTGCCAAGAACCGGTACTAAAGGGGCTGGAGGGGCCCCATTCTGACAACATCCTGCCACCACTCTCATTAGTACCGGTTCGTGGCACGAACCGGTGCTAAAGGTTCGCCACGAACCGGTACTAGTGAAAGCGGCCCGGCTAGCCGTTGGAACCGGCACTAATGTATACATTAGTGCCGGCTCAAATACAAACCGGCACTAATGTGCTTCATGTTTGACCCTTTTTCTACTAGTGCTTCCTGGGTCCTCGGGTTGTGGAGGAGGGTTGTTTATTTCCTTAACAGCCTGGTGCAGTTCCTGCGTTGAAGTCGTTAACTGAATATTTAACAATGGGAATACAAAACGGATGGGCAAGTAAATGCGGCCGCTTACCCAGCTCGGGGGATTGTGCATAGAGAATCCACCCAGTGGGTTGGCGCGGAGAAATTCCTCCTCTTCTCCCTTATACAAAGTGGACAAGATCTTTAGTAGAGCGGCAGCGGAATCCGGCCCCTTATGGCCGTAGCAGGTGGCGTCGTCCTCTCCGTTGAAGTCCCACATGGGGTGGCTTCTATACTGAAGCGGCTGCACCCCTCGCATGATGCATTCGGCCATGACCCCGATCATGGTCAGTCCGGAATGGGCTAACAATCTTATTCGGCCCATCAGGTAAATGATGTCCCTGTCACTTTCCCTCTGAGGGCTCCGTGGACGCCAGCTTAGGAGCTTCTTTAAGGGAGTACTTTCGAACTCAGGGAGGCCGATCCAAATAGGATCCGGCAGCGAGACATCCTCTATGTAAAACCATTCCAAAGGCTAGCCTTCGGATGCCTTCTTTGGGGTTCCGGATAGATATCCGGTCCCGGCAATGCGCCACACTTCGGCTTCGCCCACTTGATGCATTGACCCCTCCTTAGAGTAGGGCACGAGGCAGAATAACCTTTTCCATAGCCCGAAATGAGCCTCAACACACAAATACAGCTCGCATAGGGCTACGAAGCCCGTGATATGCAATACGGAGGCAGACGTGAGATTGTGTAGCTGGAGGCCGTAGAACTCTAGCAGCCCCCGGAGAAATGGATGGATTGGAAATCCGAGCCCTCTTATTAAATAAGGGACCAGGCATACCCGCTCTCCTTTGGAGGGATTAGGGGCACTCTCCGCTTGCTTTCCGCCGTTATAGGTGGCAAGACCGGCTCGAACCGGGATCATATAGGCTGGGGGGAGAAATCCCTTGGTCTGGAGCGTCACTAGCTCGCTATGCGGGATGGAGCATATCTCCCAATATCCAGGCTGAGGGCTGGAAGGGCGAGAGGAGGAGTTGCGATGGCTGGCCATGGTGGAATGGACCTTTGTCAGATGCGCTCTGATGAACACTCACAAAGGGGGGAAGATGTGATTTGGATCTAAATCCTCGTCCCCTTATATGGTAAGCTCATTTACGCGGCTAGGGGTGTGAATGAAAAAACACTCAGACTTTTCATATTTGTTTGACACGTGGGAGACGGCCATTATTGTGCGTAGAAGCCAAGGACCGCAACATTTACAAGAAACCGGACTTTATTCAATAGGTACACGGAATTTGGAGGAGAACCCGCCTTGCAATGCCGAAGACAATCTGCGCGCCAGACTCATCGTCATTGAAGCATTGTTCGGGGGCTACTGAGGGAGTCCTAGATTAGGGGGTGTTCGGATAGCCGGACTATACCTTCAGCCGGACTCCTAGACTATGAAGATACAAGATTGAAGACTTCGTCCCGTGTACGGAAGGGACTTTCCTTGGCATGGAAGGCAAGCTTGGCGATACGGATATACAGATCTCCTACCATTGTAACCGACTTTGTGTGTAACCCTAGCCCTCTCCGGTGTCTATATAAACCAGAGGGTTTTTGTCCGTAGGACAACATATACAACAACAATCCTACCATAGGCTAGCTTCTAGGGTTTAGCCTCTCCAATCTCGTGGTAGATCTACTTTTGTACTACCCATATCATCAATATTAATCAAGCAGGACGTAGGGTTTTACCTCCATCGAGAGGGACCAAACCTGGGTAAAACTTCGTCTCCCTTGCCTCCTGTTACCATCCAGCCTAGACGCACAGTTCGGGACCCCCTACCCGAGATCCGCCGGTTTTGACACCGACATTGACGTTCACCGGTCTCTGACCAGTTAAGAGGAGTACGTCACTTCCTGCCATAGAGAATTTCGAATGGGGCCTTGCCCGAACTTGCTTGAAAACTGTTGTTGTAGGAGAATTGGGCATATGGAAGACAATCTTCCCACTTCATACTGAAGGAGATAACGCAAGCCTTGAGCATATCTTCGAGAATCTGATTGACACGCTCGACTTGACCGCTAGTTTGAGGATGGAAAGTTGTGCTGAAGCGAATGTTGGTGCCCATGGCCTTCTGAAAAGAGTTCCAAAACTTGGAGGTAAAGATGCTGCCATGGTCTGAAGATATCAACTGTGGAATGTCGTGTAGAGAGACAATCCGAGAGGTATAAAGCTCCGCCAATTGAGCTGCAGTGATAGACTCTTTGATAGGCAGAAAGTGAGCCACTTTAGTGAGTTTGTCTATGACAACGAATATAGCATCATTTCCACGCTTGGACTTTGGAAACCCAATCACGAAGTCCATCTCAATGTTGTCAAACTTCCATTCTGGAATGGAAAGAGGTTGGAGGAGACCAACTGGTCTTTCGTGTTCTGCCTTCACTCTTCGGCAAACATCACATTCATTCACGAACTGAGCAATCTTGCGCTTCATTCGAGTCCACTAATAAGCCTGCTTGAGGTCCTGGTACATCTTCATACTCCCAGGGTGGATAGAGAGAAGTGAATTGTGAGCCTCGTTCATAATAACTTTACGAAGGTCAGCTTTGGGCACAACAATGCGATCCTCGAAGAAGAGAGTATCCTTGTCATCAAGGCGGTAGCACTTGTACTTGGGTTGACTCTTGGCAATCCCAATCTTCACCTTTTTCACCATAGCATCAAGAAGTTGAGCCTCGCGAATCTGATCTTCCAAAGTAGGAGAGACTTGAAGGTTGGCGAGGAAACCTTGAGGAACAACTTGCAGATTGAGTTTGCGGAAAGCTTCACAAAGCTCGGGTTGGTAAGGCTTGATAATCAGACTGTTGTAGTAAGCCTTCCTGCTCAATGCGTCAGCAATCACATTGGCCTTGCCTGGAGTATACTCGATGCTCGGATTATACTCTTGAATCATTTCGACCCAACGAGTCTGCCTGAGGTTGAGATTAGGCTGAGTGAAGATGTACTTGAGACTCTTGTGGTCAGTAAAGATGCCCACTTTTCTTCCCAATAAGAGGTGTCTCCAAGTCAAAAGAGCATGCACAACTGCCGCCAACTAGATGTCATGAGTGGGTTAGTTCTTCTCGTTGGGCTTCAACTCGCGAGAGGTATAAGCCACAACTTTCTTCTCTTGCATCAACACTGCACCAAGACCTTGAAGAGAGGCATCGCAAAAGACCTCGAACAGTTTGGATTCATCAGGAGGTGTCAGCGTACTAGCGTAGGGGTACCCTAGTACCCCGAACTCGTGCACGGGCGGTCGCAGCATCCCGCGGCAAGGCTTGCCGGGTGACCTCCAAGACCCTCCGTGGTTCCCTTGAAGACCATTCAAGAACAAAGTACTCAAACCAAGGCCCCGGCAAGAGGAGCTTGCCGGGAAGGCCAACCCAGGCCCCGGCAAGAGGATCTTGCCGGGAAGAGACAAGACCCCGGCAAGAGGAGCTTGCCGGGAAGGCCACTCAAGGCATACCAAGAAAGCTTGCCGCGACGCGCCCTGCGTCCCGGCAAGGCCCGGTGAGCAACAAGCTCCCAAACACGACAAGACGACGACCGCGACAAGGAGCTTGCCGCGGGAAACCCCCACTTCGTGCCCGCGCTCCAGCACACCTGCTAACGTGTCGCTCTAGGACTCTCCCAAGCACATGTGACAGGAGGCCGCGCAGCTAGGGGTGCGCGGTGGCAAGCGGAGATGAAGAGAAGGCCATCGTGGCAAACGGTGGCGCTCCTAACGGTCACTTTTTGCACTGTTTAGGCAACTCAGACAGGCATTCAATGACCTTGTCCCCTGCCGTCAGAGTTAGGTAGGGTGCACTGTATCCACAGTAGCGGTAGCTGCACCTACCGCATCCTTTTCCATTTTTACCCTTCTAGTCTACGTTGCCACCTGTCGGTGACCCCTTGAAAGTATAAAAGGAGGCCCAAGCACAACGTAGAAGAGGAAGGAGGTGGAGGATCGACTCATTCGAAACATTAGGGGTTCGACTCATTCGAAACATCAGGAAAACTCTCACGCTCAGTCTGGCAGCGTCCATCGCTCCTGAGCAAGAATTCAGTACACACAAACAAGCAGCAGTAGGGTTTTACGCATCCGTGCGGCCCGAAGCTGGGTAAAACTGCTCGCGTGTACTGCCTCGATCCGCTCTTTGTGCATCCTCCACCCCCCTCCGAACCGAAAGGGGCCCTGTCCCCATAGGTGTTGGTGGATCAGTCTCCCCGACATCTCTGGCGCGCCAGGTAGGGGGCGTCGAGATTGTGCGAACCCGATCCGGCGTGCGCGCGAGCTAAATCTTCATCGTCTTCATCGACATGCCACCGAAGAAGAAGGATTCGGAGGCAGCTGTTCCGTCTGCGTCGCTTTCACCGCCCTCGGAGCAAACGGGTGGTGGAGTGGACGCCGACGGAAGAATGGGCGTCGACGAGGGAGCCCTCAGTGCGGCCAAGTCCAAGGACAAGGCGGCACAGACCTCGACGTCCATGCGCGCGCCGCGCCCCTCTCAGGAGGCGCGGGACCAGCAGCGTCATGGCATTCGCAGCGCCATATGTCCGCTGGGCCAAGATCAAGCTGGTGGTTCTCGTGGCGCTCAAGACCAACATGCACGTCAACATGCTGGCTCGAGCGAAGTACGGTCGCCTGGACGGGGCACTGCTCCTTCTAACGTGGTTAGGAATCTGAGCATGCCCCACTCCTCGCACCGTTCACCTCCGCCGCCCACCACTCCAGCAGAAGCCTTGGCGCGGGCTCAACTGCTCCTGGACTATCCTCCAACAGCGGACAAGACCGACGAATGGAGGGCCACTATCCAGAGCCTCATCGGCTTCGCCAACGGCGACACTGCGCGGCAACCAAGCACCTCGCTGCCGCGGCAGGACAGCCGGACGCGAGCCGATGGCAACAAGACTGGGGGAGGTGCGAGTTCCATGCACTCTCCACTACGAAGGCCAAAATCGCCGACTCGCCGGGTCCACCCCGACAGCGGCTCCACCGCGTCGTCAGAACCACGAGCCCGTCGCGACCAGCGCCAAGTTCTCCATGAACGACAACAAGAAGACGCTCGAACCCGCATCGAGCGCCGAAGAGAAGCGCGACGTCAATCTGACAAGCGCGCTGGGCCCTCTGTTGACATGCATGCGCCAGGGGAACCAGGCGATCTGCCATACGTAGTAGGTTGTCCTGCGTTCACCCGTGAGCTGCGGCAAGTCCAGTGGCCTAGCACAAAGAACTTCAAACCAGACGTACCAGAGAAGTACGATGGCAAGACGCATCCGTCGGAGTTCCTCAGCATTTACACCATTGCGGTGCAGGCTGCCGGAGGACGAGATGACAAGATCCTTGCCAACTACTTCCCGCTGGTGCTCAAGCCCAATGTCAGATCCTGGCTCATGCACTTGCCGGACAACTCCATATCCTCCTGGGCTGATTTGTGCCATCAGTTTGTCGGCGCCTTTACAGGCGGCCACAAGCCACATGGCCAAGAGAGCGATCTTCACCTGCTCGCCTAGAAGGAAGGAGAGCCACTGCGCAAGTACATTCAGAGATTCAGCCGTGTACAACACAACATCCCAGACGTCCACCCCGCCGCGATCATCAGCGCGTTCCATCAGAACGTGCGAAACCGAAGGATGAGGGAGGAGATGGCGATGTGTAAGATCAGAGACGTCAGCGAGCTTTACGCCCTGGCCGACAAGTGTGCACGTGCTGAAGAGGGGAGGAGGCTCCCCGGAGAGAGTACGGGAGCAGGAGGATCCGACAGTGAGGATGCCGTTCCGGCAAGGAAAGGCCGGTGGCGGAACAACAGAAGGAAAAAGGGCAAGGAAGTGCTAGCTGTCGAGCAGACCGTCAACGGAGGTGGCGCCAAGGAAGCTAAAGCTGGTGGCTCCGACAAGGAGGCCCAGCCTGTGGCGGCCGCCGACAAGCAGGACAGCTCCGGCAAGCAGTATTGTAAGATTCACCGCACCAAGGGTCATGATCTCCAGAACTGCAAGAAAGTCGAACAGCTTGTACGAGCGGCGCGACAAGGAGAAGGCCCAGGAAGGAACTGGTGGATCTGGCCAGAAACGTCCCGGCCGAGGAGGACGCCGCGGCAAGGCCAAGCAGCGGCAAGGAGACAGACCTCCCCGCGGCCGCGACAAGGATGAAGACGACGACGACGACGAAGACATGGATGATGACGAGGCCGACGAGCAGGAATTTCAGAAAGCCACAGAGGTCCTGTGCATTGACGGTGGCGCCTCTCTGCATACTTCGCACCGCCAACTCAAGCAGTGGATGCGGGAAGTTAATGCAGCGGAACCATCCGTAGAGTCACGCAAGCCTCTGAAATGGTCCAGCACGCCTATCATCTTCAACATTGAGGATCATCCTGATCGCGTAACTGCGGTCGGGTGCTTGCCGATGTTGGTTTCACCAACTATCTGCAACCTCAAGGTCACGAAGATGCTAGTTGACGGCGGGGCCGGCTTGAATCTGATCTCCTCCGCGGTCCTTCAGAAACTCCAGATCCCTGACAGTGAGCTCGAAGAGACCGGCACATTCCAAGGAATCAGCCCGGGAAGAAGCAAGCCGAAGGGAAAGATCATGCTGCCGGTCACATTTGGCAGCGAGCTGAACTTCAGAACTGAGAGGGTCACATTTGACGTCGCCGATTTTCCATTTCCTTACAATGGGATCCTTGGCCGTACAGCGCTCGCCAAGTTTATGGCAGCCTCTCACTATGCATACAACATACTGAAGATGCCAGGCCCGATAAGTGTCATCTCTGTCCCCGGCGACAGGAAGGATGCCCTTATCTGCGCCGACAAGATCTACCGGGAAGCAGCAGCCGCAGCTGATCACAACACACTTGCCGCTGAAGCTCTCGGGGGGAAGAAGAAGACAAAGTCCGACAAGAGCTCTGATGCCCACTCCGGCAAGCGCACCTCTTCGGAGTGCTGCGCTACCGTCGAGGACGCACCATCGAGCTCCACCGGCAAGTGCAAGAAGACGATGGCAGCTCCACCCGAGACTAAGAAGGTGTCCGCCAAGGAGGATGGCACTGGTGGTACCTTCACCATCAGCGCCATGCTTGACCCCAAATAGGAAAGCGCGCTCGTTGCTTTCCTGCGGGCGAATGTCGACGTGTTTGCATGGCAACCGTCTGATATCCCCGGGGTTCCCAGGAAAGTAATTGAGCACCACCTAGCCGTTTGTCCTCATGCTCGGCCCGTCAAGCAGAAAGTCAGGAAGCAAGCAGTGGAGCGCCAAGAGTTCATTGCAGAAGAGATCAGGAAATTGGAAGCAGCAGGCCTTGTCAGAGGAGTGCTCCATCCCATGTGGTTGGCCAATCCTGTAGTCGTGCGCAAGGCGAACGGGAAATGGAGGCTTTGTCTAGACTTCACTGATGTCAATAAAGCTTGTCCCAAAGATCCATTTCCCTTGCCGCGCATTGACCAGATTGTTGACTCCACAGCTGGATGTGATTTGCTTTCATTTCTTGATGCATATTCGGGATACCATCAAATCTTCATGGCAGAAGAGGATGAGGAAAAAAGCACATTTATCACCCCTTGCGGCACATACTGTTTTGTACGGATGCCCTTTGGGTTGAAGAATGCTGGTTCAACATTTGCAAGGGTAGTCCATGTCGCTTTTGAGCCACAGATACACAGAAATGTGGAAGCCTACATGGATGGTATAGTGGTCAAGAGCAAGGACAAGGCTACCCTGATCCAAGATTTAGAAGAAACTTTTGCAAATCTGCGCAGGATCAACCTCAAGCTCAACCCCGAGAAGTGTGTGTTTGGAGTCCCTTCCGGCAAGCTTCTCGGGTTCTTTGTGTCTCAGCGGGGAATTGAAGCCAACCCCGACAAGATCAAGGCCATCGAGCAGATTGAAGCACCGAAGCGCGTCAACGATGTGCGAAGGCTTGCTGGTTGCGTGGCTGCTCTCAGCAGGTTTATCTCTAAGTCTGCTGAGCGCGCCCTGCCGTTTTTCAAAATATTAAAAAAGGCAGGTCCAATGAAATGGACTCCGGAAGCGGAGGATGCGCTGCAGGACTTGAAGAGGTACCTGTCCTCCACTCCAATACTTGTCACACCTAAGCCACAAGAGAAGTTGCTGTTGTACCTAGCGGCAACCAATCAAGTGGTTAGTGCTGCGTTAGTAGCGGAGAGGGAGGAGGATGATGAGCCAGCGACCGCGACAAGTGAATCCAGCGACAAGCAGAGGGCTTCTCCGACAAGCTCTGGTCCCGACAAAGATGAATCTGCGCAGACATGCAAGGAGGTGCAGAAGAAGATGGTGCAGCGCCCAGTTTACTTTGTCAGCTCCCTTCTCCAGGGGGCTAGGTCGAGGTACTCTGGTGTGCAAAAGTTGCTTTTCGGCCTTCTCATGGCCTCGAGAAAGCTGCGCCATTACTTCCAGGCACACGAGATCACAGTTGTCACTCGCTTTCCGCTGAAGAGGATACTGCAGAATCCAGAAGCAACAGGCAGGATTGTCGAGTGGGCACTGGAACTGTCAAGCTTTGGCCTCAAGTTTGAGAGCACTGCAACGATCCAAAGCAGGGCATTGGCAGAGTTCGTAGCAGAGTGGATGCCAACCCCAGACGAAGAAATTCCAGAGACGAGCATCCCCGTCAAGGAGACAAGCAAAGAGTGGCTGATGTACTTTGATGGTGCCTTCTCGCTGCAAGGCGCCGGTGCTGGCGTGCTGCTTATCGCACCCACCGGAGAGCACCTCAAGTACGTAGTCCAGATGCACTTACCCAAGGAGCAAGCAACGAACAATACTGCAGAGTATGAGGGTTTGCTTGCCGGCCTCAGAATCGCAGTCGACCTTGGGATCAAGAAACTCATTGTAAGGGGTGACTCGCAGCTTGTCGTCCGCCAAGTGAACAAGGACTACCAGAGTCCATTGATGGAAGCTGATGTTGATGAAGTGAGAAAGCTAGAAGAACACTTTGACGGCCTGCAAATGGAGCATGTTCCGCGAGCTCAGAATGACATTGCTGACGGCCTGTCAAAGTGCGCAGCACTAAAGTTACCTGTGGAACCAGGGATTTTTGTGCTCAAGCTGACTCAACCATCCGTGACACCATCAACTGGAAAGAATAAGAAGAGGAAGTTGGTTTCTGGTGACTACTTTCCGGCAGAGCTTCCCGAAGCCGCCGCCAAGAAGGTCCCCAAGATCGACGCCAAGAGTGCTGAGGAGCAGTCTGCTCCGGCGAACCTCTTGGTTTGTTCCGTTGAAGCAGACGCTCCCGACAAGTTTTGCTCCGGCAAGCTTGCCGGGGAATATCACGCTCCGGTCGAACCGCAGGTTCTTGCCGTAGAAGCGGATGTTCCCACAGCAACAGATACGCCTTTAGTCCTTGTTGTCGAGCCACAAGCTCCAGCATGGGCGCAGCAGATTGTCCGTTTCCTTCAGACAGGAGAGCTTCCCGAAGAGCAAGAAGAAGCTGAAAAAGTAGCCCGGCAGTCAAGTATGTACAAGTTTGTCGACAGCACACTGTACAGAATAAGACTCAACGGTGTGAAATTGAAGTGCATTCGCCGGGAAGATGGACAACAGCTGTTGGCAGAGATACATGGAGGCATATGTGGTCACCAAATTGGCGCAAGAGCACTTGCCGGCAAAGCATTCCGACAAGGCTTCTTCTGGCCGACAGCCCTCCAGGATGCAACTGCACAAGTAACCAAGTGTGAAGCGTGCCAGTTCCATTCCAAACAGATACACCAACCAGCTCAAGCTCTCCAGACGATCCCTTTATCCTGGCCATTTTCGGTCTGGGGGCTCGACATCCTCGGCCCCTTCCCCCGAGCTGTCGGGGGCTTTGAGTTCTTGTAGTTGCAATCGATAAGTTCACAAAGTGGCCGGAAGTGGAACCAGTGAGGAAGGTGATAGCACAGTCATCAGTCAAGTTCTTCAGGTCGATTGTTTGCCGTTTCGGAGTTCCTAACAGGATCATCACCGACAACGACATGCAATTTACGAGCCGCACCTTCATGCAGTATGTCCAAGATCTTGGCGCCAAGGTCTGCTTCGCTTCTCTTGCTCACCCGAGAAGCAACGGTCAAGCGGAGAGGGCAAATGCTGAAGTGCTGTGAGGCCTCAAGACCAGAACTTTCGACAGGCTGCACAAGTGCGGAAAAAACTGGATCGAGGAGCTGCCGGTGGTTCTTTGGTCGATCAGGATGACGCCAAATCGAGCCACTAGCCAGACACCCTTCGCTCTAGTCTACGGAGCGGAGGCAGTTCTCCCCACGGAACTCGTTTACGGGTCGCCTCGAGTGCTCGCTTATGATGAGCTCGAGCAAGAGCAGCTGCGACAAGATGACGCGCTGCTCCTTGAGGAAGACCGTCTTCAGGCTGCTGTGCGAGCCGCTCGCTACCAGCAAGCTTTGCGTCGCTACCATAGCCGCAAAGTTAAAGCCAGAAGCTTCGAGGAAGGCGACCTTGTTCTTCGGCGCGTTCAGTCCGCCAAGAATTCCAACAAGTTGACGCCGAAGTGGGAAGGCCCTTATCGGGTGAAACGAGTCACTAGGCCAGGCGCTGTCCGCCTTGAGACCGAAGATGGCATTCCGGTGAGCAACTCCTGGAACATCGAACATCTTCGTAAGTTTTACCCGTAAGGTGCGGTTGCCGGAAGCTTTTCCGGCAACCACCTTTTGTACAAGTCTTGCCGCTGTTGCATGTAATCCTTTGTACAAAGCCGGGCGCAGACCCCGTGCACCAGTAAAGTTCATGTGCCCCGCACATCTTGTCAGTTTTTTTATGCTATAATCCTTTTTCGCATATGTTATCTGACACTTTGTGCAGCACCAGACCCCGGTAAGCGATAACGAGCTCAAGGCTCCATATCATTACTTTATTTCTCTGTTTCTTTCTCAAAAGAAGGAAGGTTCCCTCGCCCACAAGGTTTAACAGGGGGGAAGGAGAAGATAATGGTGTGGACCAGGCCATTCAAGAAAGTTTCTCCTTGCCGGGAAGCAGACGACAGAAAAGCTAAGTTGCTAAAGCTTGAGCAATCAGTTTTTTTTAAGTTTTTGAGTTATTTTCCTTGAACGACCGTGCTTTGTATGGAAAACCTGTGCGCGGAGGAACCAACTCGTAGCTAGTTGCGCCTTTACTTTGTTTCGAGTCCGCTCAACAACTTAAGTGAGCTGCTAGCACCCTTACTTTGCTTCGAGTCCGCTCAGCAACTTAAGTGAGCCGCTAGCGCCCTTACTTTGTTTTCGAGTCCGCTCAACAACTTAAGTGAGCTGCAACTAGTTGCGACAAGGTTGCTTGTCGGTAGCGACCCCGCCAGCAGGCTGCTGAAGTTCCGCACTCGGCGCTCGCGGCAAGGGTGCCTGCACCGGCAAGTTTCCCTAGAAAGCGTAGGGCAGAGCCATACAAAGCCAAGAGTCGAGTAAAGGAAGTAACACATCAATTTTTTGCCTAAGATAGAGTTATATTACAAAAATAACTTGTCGCGCCTCTAATAAAGTGTTCCCATGACATGACTGGCAGCGACAAGAAAAGAAGAAAATGGACGGCCTAATCTACGCTAGAGGTCGAGTGTCCGTCCTTTTGCTTCTCTTTCGTTCGCAGGACTCGCATATCCTGGCCAGACTGCTTGAGGACGAAAAGGAGAAGAAGGGCGCGCCGGCACCTGGGCCCCGGCAAGCCAATATCGCTGGGGGCTGCGAGTGCCAAGAATCGTCCACGGCAAACCAGAGTTGCTGGGGGCTGCAATATTAGATAAGTCTTTCATCCCTCATCATGCATCCTCTTATGGACTGGGGAATGCGAAAACGTGTTTCTTCCCGAAAACTGCCGTGCTCCCTCAACTCTAGGCCCTGGGGCTCGTTCCCGAGGCCAAGTTTGGTCGTAGTCGCGGCAGCAAAGGGATGAAACAAGGAGACCGCACCCACCTCGTTCCCGCCTCCGTCAAAGGCGTGAGAAAGGTCGAGCGACGTGGGAAGGCGGCAGGGCCTGTTGCCGGGAGATGAAATGTCTGTCCGAGGGATACCAAGGATTTGCTCCTTGGCGTGGGTTCAACTCACGAGACAAATAACCCGGCAAGCATCCCCTTTTCATTAAAAAACATCCCACTCAGGTACAGTCCATAGAGGATGAAAAACATGAAAGAGAGGATTACAAGTTTTAGATACAGCTAAGGCCCGAAGGCTTACAAATTAAAAAGATAAGATGCCAGTAATCCCTTTCCCGTCCCTCTCTTCAGGAGGCAGGTCAAGGAGGCGAAAAGGGAAAAAGGAGCGCCTAGGCGAGCTACGGGTGCCAGAAGACACCAAGAGAACATCCCGGGGGCCGTCCGAAGGCTGGACGGCGATGGCAGCGCTGGAAGCGGGGCTCGAAGACGGGGCAGCAGGACGTCAGCACGCTGTCGAGGGCACCACGCCCTCGTACTCCGACCTGACGGCCTTGTCGCCAGCGCTCTTCCCCTTCCGCAGCCTCCCTACGCCAGCCGCCCAAGGAGACGACCCCGGGGAGTTCAAGGAGCCGGTGACACAGATGATGGGGTCGCCGGTGCCGCGCGAAGCGGCGCCCGACGCCTAGTCGGACCCGCCACCCCGCCGCCCGCTACCCTCATCAATGTTGTCGCTCTCCTCCTCGTCACTCTCGCTCGAGGAGGAGCCTTCGCTATCGGAGGAGCTGTCCATGCAGCACTTTGCCCGAGTGCCGAAGCACCCGAAGACCTTGACGGAGAGGAGATCGCCCTCCATCAACTTAAAATGGAGGGTAAACCCCTCCATCAGGCTGTGGATACGGGCGAACGTCTTCCACCCTCGATCAAGATACATCACATTAGGGGCTGGGAATACAATGCGGACTCGCGTGCCGCTGATCCCACAGCCCCTCATGTGCAGTCTCAGTGTCTCGGGCGGGTCCAACTCCATCGCGCTCGCAAACGGAGCTGGAAGCCAGAGGCGATGACGAGGCGCCCGGCGCAGCTTGACGAAGAACTCGCAAGGGTCGTCCCCTATATGGACCGCCGTGGGGGGAGGAGCCGCCGGCGGAGGCGAAGCTGGCGCGCCGCCCCGCCCGCCTCTTCCCCGAGCGCCTCGACCTCGTCCTCGACCTCGTCCGCGACCTCGCCCCCTCCGTCTTCCCCTTATGGCTGGCTCTGCCACCACGGGCGCGGGAGAGGGAGAGATGCGCTGTCTGGCGGCGACCCTCGCCGCCACCGATGAAGGGCCTGGGTTCCCTTTCTCCATGGTGAATGAGAGAAAGGGGAGCAGAAGCTGAAGAAAGGAGGAGATGAGAGAGTGCGGGTTTCTGTGCTCCCCTCCCGCTCTTTATAAAGGAGCGAGGTGGGGGCTCGGCCGCCCCGCTCAGCGAATCAAGGCACGGGAAGAGCAGGGAGTCGGGGCCAACCCGCTGCCTCTGCTCGCGACGGCCCAGTTTCCCACTTCCACCGTCCGCGACCCCAAGAGCATGGGAGCCGCGTGGCGGGGATGCAGAACCAAGGCGACGGATGAGGCGGCCTCGCTCCGCCTCGTGATCGCGGGGAGTGGACGTCCCGAAGACCGCGCACCGGCCCCGTCCAGTAAATGCACCACGCCCCCACGCCTACCTCTGTTTAGGGAGGAGGGCTGAACCGTCCCCATCATCGTGGCCTGACGCATGCTCGAGGGGCTTAGCCCCGCGCACGCCGCCCGCGTCACCCACGACGCCGCGTTTGACGCATGCCGTTCTGGGCGTGCACGGTGGGAGCGGAGAGATATGCGGCGTGACCTAGGCCGCGCGTGCCCGTGCACTGTTTCGGGCCTGGCCCAACAGCGCTCGGCACCATGTATGGCCCAGGCCCGGGGGCTCCTGTCGGTGTACTAGAGTAGGGGTACCCTAGTACCCCGAACTCGTGCACAGGCGGTCGCAGCATCCCGCGGCAAGGCTTGCCGGGTGACCGCCAAGACCCTACGTGGTTCCCTTGAAGACCATTCAAGAACAAAGTACTCAAACCAAGGCCCCAGCAAGAGGAGCTTGCCGGGAAGGCCAACCCAGGCCCCGACAAGAGGATCTTGCCGGGAAGAGACAAGACCCCGGCAAGAGGAGCTTGCCGGGAAGGCCACTCAAGGCATACCAAGAAAGCTTGCCGCGACGCGCCCTGCGTCCCGGCAAGGCCCGGTGAGCAACAAGCTCCCAAACACGACAAGACGACGACCGCGGCAAGGAGCTTGCCGCGGGAAACCCCCACTTCGTGCCCGCGCTCCAGCACACCTGCTAACGTGTCGCTCTAGGACTCTCCCAAGCACACGTGGCAGGAGGCCGCGCAGCTAGGGGTGCGCGGTGGCAAGCGGAGATGAAGAGAAGGCCATCGTGGCAAATGGTGGCGCTCCTAACGGTCACTTTTTGCACTGTTTAGGCAACTCAGACAGGCATTCAATGACCTTGTCCCCTGCCGTCAGAGTTAGGTAGGGTGCACTGTATCCACAGTAGCAATAGCTGCACCTACTGCATCCTTTTCCATTTTTACCCTTCTAGTCTATGTTGCCACCTGTCGGTGACCCCTTGAAAGTATAAAAGGAGGCCCAAGCGCAACGTAGAAGAGGAAGGAGGTGGAGGATTGACTCATTCGAAACATCAGGAACACTCTCACGCTCAGTCTGGCAGCGTCCATCGCTCCTGAGCAAGAATTCAATACACACAAACAAGTAGCAGTAGGGTTTTACGCATCCGTGCGGCCCGAAGCTGGGTAAAACTTCTCGCGTGTACTGCCTCGATCCGCTCTTTGTGCATCCTCCGCCCCCCTCCGAACCGAAAGGGGCCCTGTCCCCATAGGTGTTGGTGGATCAGTCTCCCCGACAGGAGGAGTCAGAACTGGAGCAGTGACCAATTTCTCTTTCAAGGTGTTGAAAGTGATGTCACACTCAGGAGACCAAACGTACTTGACGTGCTTCTGGAGAAGGTTTGAAAGAGGCTTCACGATCTTTGAAAAGTTCTCAACGAACCTTCGACGGTAGCTTGCGAGACCAAGGAAGCTGCGGAGTTGCTTCATGTTCTGAGGTGGTTCCCAATTCACAATTGCAGACGCCTTCTCAGGATTCACCGCTATGCCCTTGGCAGAGATGATATGCCCAAGATATAGAACCTCATCGAGCCAAAACTCGCACTTTGAGAACTTGGTGTAGAACTGATGTTCCCTGAGCTTATCGAGCACCAAATGCAAGTGCTTGGCACCAGAACGTCATCGAAGTAGACCAAGACAAAGTCATTTGTGTAGGGATTGAAGATGAAGTTCATCATGCGAGAGAAAGTCGGAGGAGCGTTGACGAGGCCAAAAGACATGACAGTGTATTCATATGAACCATAGCTTGTTCTGAAAGCCGTCTTGGGAATATCTTGCTCACGGATTCGAATCTGGTGATAGCCCGTACGGAGATCAAGCTTGGAGAATACTTGGGAACCTTTGAGTTGTTCGAATAGCTCATTGATGTTGGGAAGTGGGTACTTGTTCTTGATAGTCTTCTTGTTCAATGGACGGTAGTCAACACAAAGTCAGTCTATTCCATCCTTCTTCTTCACAAAAAGAACTCCACAACCCCACGGATAAGAACTAGGTCAGATGAGACCCATTCGCTCTTGAATATCGAGTTGCTTCTTCAGCTCCTTCAACTCTTCAGGTCCAAGCTTGTAAGGACGTTTGCAAACAAGTTCCGTGCTAGGATCAAGATCGATGACGAATTCCACTGGCTGGTGCGGATGCATTCCAGGAAGCTCTTCTGGAAAGACGTGTTGATACTCGCAAACGACTGGAATTTGAGAGATGGCATCCAGTTCACCCTTCTCATTGAGAGAAAACAGACGGATGGTATCATCACGAGCGGCAAAGACAATTACATCCTCAGACGAATGAGTCAATTGAATCTTCCTGGCTGCACAATCAAGATGCGCCTTGTGCTTAGAAAGCCAATCCATTCCAAGAATAAGATCAATATCCGAGTCGCCCAGAACAATAGGAGAAGCTAGAAATTTGTAGTCGCCCAACGTGATAGTAACATCCGGGACGCAGATATTAGCTGTCATTTGCTTGCCCGGTGACACGATTTGCAAGGATCTTTGCAAATACTGATAATCGCACTCATGCTTTGATGCAAAAGGTTTTGAAATGAAGCAATGCGACGCACCAGTATCAAAAAGTACTTTTGCAGGAACATCATTAACAGGAAGGTTACCCATGATGACATCTGACGAGTCCTCTGCCTGAGCTGCATTCACCATGTTGACCTTGGCATGCTTGGGGTTATGCTTGACCACAGCTGTACTTGCCGATCTCACAGGAGGAGGAGGAGGAGGAGGAGGAGGGAGACACCTCTAATTGAAGCATTTGTTGGCATAGTGACCCTTTTGTTGGCACTTGTTGCACGTGACCTCTGAAAGCGGACGGTGATACGGAGCACTCGATCTTGGAGCTTGAGACAAAGTCTTGTTCTGAAAGCCAGGGTTGGGTGGGTGGGAAGATCCACTGCCACCTTTGTTCTTCTGCTGATAAGGCTGACGAAACGGAGGAGGAGGAAGCCAATACTTCTGCTACTTAGCCACTTGAGTTGAGGAAGAAGGAGTAGCATCTCTGACTCGCTTCTTGGAAGCATTGCACTTCAGTTGAGCAGTCTCTTGCTTCAATGCAATGTTGTAAAACTCATCGTACCTCATGGGCTCAAAGAGAACAAGAGCTAGCTGGATTACTTCTCTGAGACCACCCCTGAACTAGTATATCATACTCTTCTCGTCAGGGACGTCTTGCTTAGCAAAACGGGCGAGCTTCTGAAACATCTTGTTGTACTCATAGACAGACATAGAGCCTTGCTTCAGGTTGTGGAATTCCTCACGCTTGCTTTCAACCATGCTCTGAGGAATATAATGAGCTTTGAAGTCTTGACGGAATTCATCCCAGGTAATCACACGGCCTCCTCTGGAATCTTTGTACTGCTGAAACCATTCTGCAGCTTGGTCTTTGAGTTGGAAGGAAGCGAACTTGATAAAGTCCTCAGGCCTGACGTTACTGCACTCGAAATTCTTGCATAACTCCACGAGCCAATCATCAGCGTCAGTTGCCTCAACACAATTGCTGAAAGTCTTTGGATGGTTAGCAAGGAACTGGTTGAGTGTAGCAAAGTGATTTTGATTGTTGCCCTGGTTCCCTTTTTCGGATTTCAGGTTCCGGCAGACCCTTAAGGTTCGAACACTGGGGTGCACGTGGAGATTACGCCTCTAACCTCTCCGCCTCACAAGGATCTAAGCTACTGAAAGAAATGCACAAGAGACACAAGATTTATACTGGTTCGGGCCACCGTTATGGTGTAATACCCTACTCCAGTGTGTGGTTTGTGGATTGCCTCTTGGGGCTAGTGAGGATGAACGATACAAGGAAGAACAGCCTCGCGAGGGTCTGTTCTTGGCTAGGGAGATGAACTGCTAGGGGGAATGCAGCCACCTTTCTCTCTCTCTCTCTCTCTCTCTCTCGCTCTTGTCTATGGCCAAGAGCCGATCCCCTTGGTCTGATCCAGCTGCCGCTACCCTGGGGGTGGCTAGTCCTATCTATAGATGCCCTGGTCCTCTCCCCAAATATCGAGCGGGAAGGGATCCAACAATGGCGGGCTAATTTGAAGGGGGACAGCTAGTACATCTATCCTGACAAAAGCAGTCTTCGCCTGCCAAAGGCTCTGGTGATGACGCTGCGCTGGGCTCCATGGTGACCTCCGTCTCATAGTCCTCCTGGCCTTGGTCTCGTTGCACCGAAGTGGCAACCTTTGCCTGATGCCTTGGTACCCCGCGCCTGCGCTTGTCCCCTTTGTACCAAAGAGGAAAAAAGGACGCTGCGCGCGCTGGCACCCGCCTGGTGCCCAGAGTCATCATGGCTCACGTCACGGGCACCTCGCGAGGTACCCCGCCTTGGTGTCTCCGCCTCCTCGCGAGCCTTCCTGATAAGGCTTCGCCTGAGGAAGTGCCGTGTCGTCCGTCTCGCGAGGCTTGGCCCCTCGCGAGGGTCTTGAGTCTTGTGCTGATGAAGATGGGCCATGTTGGGCCCTCACTTGAGCCACGCCGCAGGCCGCAGGCAGGCAAGTCTGGGGAACCCCGTTCCCAGAACGGCGTGGTCCCATCGAGCGCCAGACATGGACGCGGCGGTCGGAGGAGAACAGAGCGATGGAAGACGAATTCCGGCGCACCCCTACCTGGCGCGCCAAATGTCGGATTTCTGGTTCCGGCAGACCCTTAAGGTTCGAACACTGGGGTGCGCACGGAGATTACGCCTCTAACCTCTCCGCCTCACAAGGATCTAAGCTACTGAAAGAAATGCACAAGAGACACAAGATTTATACTGGTTCGGGCCACCGTTGTGGTGTAATACCCTACTCCAGTGTGTGGTTTTTGGATTGCCTCTTGGGGCTGGTGAGGATGAACGATACAAGGAAGAACAACCTCGTGAGGGTCTGTTCTTGGCTAGGGAGATGAACTGCTAGGGGGAATGCAGCCATCTTTCTCTCTCTCTCTCTCTCTCTCTCTCTCTCTCTCTCTCGCTCTTGTCTATGGCCAAGAGCCGATCCCCTTGGTCTGATCCAGCTGCCGCTACCCTGGGGGTGGCTAGTCCTATCTATAGAGGCCCTGGTCCTCTCCCCAAATATTGAGCGGGAAGGGATCCAATAATGGCGGGCTAATTTGAAGGGGGACAACTAGTAAATCTATCCTGACAAAAGCAGTCTTCGCCTGCCAAAGGCTCTGGTGATGACGCCGCGCTGGGCTCCATGGTGTCCTCCGTCTCGTAGTCCTCCTGGCCTTGGTCTCGTTGCACCGAAGTGGCAACCTTTGCCTGATGCCTTGGTACCCCGCGCCTGCGCTTGTCCCCTTTGCACCAAAGAGGAAAGAAGGACGCTACGCGCGCTGGCACCCGCCTGGTGCCCAGAGTCGTCATGGCTCACGTCACGGGCACCTCGCGAGGTACCCCGCCTTGGTGTCTCCGCCTCCTCGCGAGCCTGCCTGATAAGGCTTCGCCTGAGGAAGTGTCGTGTCGTCCGTCTCGCGAGGCTTGGCACCTCGCGAGGGTCTTGAGTCCTGTGCTGATGAAGATGGGCCATGTTGGGCCCTCACTTGAGCCACGCTGCAGGCTGCAGGCAGGCAAGTCTGGGGACCCCCGTTCCCAGAACGCTGACACCCTTGGTTGCGCTCTTGAAGAAGTTGCATGATCAGCTACGTGTTTGCATTGGTAGCGGCCATCACAGCTTGCCATGCCTCCGGAGGTGGAGGTGGTGGTGGCGGATCAGGATTCGGAGTCGTGCGTGTTGGAGGAGCCATCCTGAACAGGTTGACATCCATTAGCACATTGATAGACAAATATTGAAGCTGAATCAAACGGGTTGAAATTGCACCATATAGTCTCCACATCCGAACAAAATGAACGAATGCATTCAAATTGAAATGTTCACATATCCATAAATTGAGAAGCCACTTAGAATTTAGGTAGAAGAAAAACAACAACAAGGTACGGAACAAGAACGAATACTCGGTAAGGATCACCCAATCTCAAACCAAATATCCGTGGAAGAAGAACTAGAGCTACAAGAATTCCCACCTATGAAACTGCCGAACCTTTCCGGTTATGCAATCAGGTGTTGGGGATACAGGGGAAGCATAATATCTCACCCAAATCTAGCAAATCCTACATCCAGCTGTATCCATCCTTCAACACATAACCGAGAAAAACTTCGGAAATCGTCTACCTCAACCTTCGAAAAGCATCCGTTATACAAGTTATGGCAATACTCCCAAACTCCCACCCCAGTACTGGGTGGCGTCAAGGTTATCTCACCAACAACTGCATAAAAGAGATTTTCGATGTTGGCAAAACTAAACTCAGGTATTCCAGAACTGCAACGATAAAATTGTGACGACAACACCTCGGAGCTCAACTCCCAGGGACACTGCCACAACCCCTAAATGACAGGAGGCACCAAGAACAATGTTCTCGTCACAAATCGATCGAAACGATTCCAAGATACCCGCGTGATCCTAAAAAAAATTTAGTGAAATTTTGAGAAGAGAAGAGTCAAAACTCTACGTCAGGATGCCTTACCAGAGCGATGAAGGGACTGGGGAGTAAAAAGAATTCCTAAACTCTCCGATATATAATTCCTAAATGACTGAAAACATTTTTCTAGACTCAACAACGACAGCTAATTCGATCAAGCTGGGGGGCTCCTAAGGTCGGGGAAGGCTCTGATACCAACTTGTAATGCCCTTGATGCGGCTATATCTCCTACGTGTCGAAGCACGACTTAGAGGCATAACCGCATTGAAAACAATGTCGCAAGTAAGGTAATCTTCACAACAACCCATGTAAATAAATAATAGGGGGAAAAGGTACATAGTTGGCTTACACTCGCCATGTCACACAAATACATGAGTAACATTACAATCATCCAATACACTCATGGTCCGACTACGGTACCAAAATAAAAGATCAACCCCAACATGCGACACGGTCCCGATCGCCCCAACTGGGCACCACTACTGATCATCTAGGAAAGACACATAGTAATGGCGTGAGTCTTCGTCGAACTCCCACTTGAGCTCAAGCGCATCATCTGGAACGGAATCATCGGTCCCTGCATCTGGTTTGGAAGTAATCTATGAGTCACGGGGACTCAGCAATCTCGCACCCTCGCGATCAAGACTATTTAAGCTTATAGGTAAGGCAAGGTAATATGTGGAGCTGCAACAAGCGACTAACTTATATGGTGGCTAACCTGTTCGCAAAAGAGAGCGAGAAGAGAAGGCAAAGCACGAACGAAGAACTAAAGAACAACCTACGGCAAACATTACTCCAACACCGTGTTCACTTCCCAAACTCCGCCGAGAAGAGACCATCACGGTAACACACGCGGTTGATTCATTTTAATTAAGTTAAGTTTCATGTTATCTACAACCGGACATTAACAAATTCCCATCTGCCCATAACCGCGGGCACGGCTTTCGAAAGTTCAAATCCCTCCAGGGGAGTCCCAACTTAGCCCATCACAAGCTCTCACGGTCAACGAAGGATAATCCTTCTCCCGAGACATTCCGATCAGACTCGGTATCCCGGTTCTACAAGACAACTTCGACAGTGGTAAAACAAGTCCAGCAACACCGCTCGAATGTACCGACAATTCCCGATAGGAGCTGCACATATCTCGTTCTCAGGGCACACTCAGATGAGCACTCCATACAACTAAAACCAAACCTTGAGTTTCCCCGAGGGGGCGCTGCACAGGGCTCTATTTTAGACTAACACTCAGAGGAGCACTGGCCCGGGGGGGTTTAAATAAAATGACCCTCGGGCTCTGGAAACCCAAGGGAAAAAGAGGCTAGGTGGCAAATGGTAAAACCAGGGTTGGGCATTGCTGGAAGAGTTTTATTCAAGGCGAACTGTCAAGGGGTTCCCATTATCACCCAACCGCGTAAGGAATGCAAAATCCGGGAACATAACACCGATATGACGGAAACTAGGGTGGCAAGAGTGGAACAAAACACTAGGCAAAAGGCCGAGAATTCCACCCTTTACCAAGTATATAGATGCATTAAGATAACAAGATAATATGGTGATATCCCAACAATAAACAATGTTCTAACAAGGACCGATCTCCAATCTTCACCTGCAACTAGCAACGCTATAAGAGGGGCTGAGCAAAGCGGTAACATAGCCAATCAACGGTTTGCTAGGATATGGTGGGTTAGAGGTTTGACATGGCAATTTGGGAGGCATGATAAGCAAGTGGTAGGCATCGTATCATAGGCATAGCAAAAGAGCGACCATCTAGCAAGTAAAGATAGAAGTGATTTCGAGGGTATGATCATCTTGCCTCCAAAGTTGTCAGAGTTGACTTGGTCCTCGTAAGCAAACTCAACAGGCTCCTCGTTAGCGAACTTGTCTCCCGGCTCTACCCAAACAAGACAAACAGGCAAAAGGAACACAATCAACCATGTGCAAAGCTCGAACAACATGATGCAAACATGGTATGCTATGCGGGATGCGATATGTGATGCAAATGCAAGATTTGACAAGAAATGATTGAACCTGGCCTCAATTTGGAAATCCAAGAGTCCACTAGAAAAGTGAGGTGATTTCGGTTGAAATCGATATACAGATCACCGGAATCGGATGCACGGTTTGGAAATGGCAAGCAAAACAAATATGGTACCGGTCTGCGATAAACAGCAAGTAGCCATCTAAATGCATCAAGATAATTATGCTACAGCACTCAAACATGATAACAAAATACATGGCAGGGTTCCACTCATGATGCTTGACAAAAGATGAACACTGAGCTACGGCCAATTCATCCATTAACAGGTTCAAACAAGCAAGGCAAAAATGCAAACGATAACAGGTTTCAGACTTAGTGAAATTAACACAAGTCTGGAATTTAACATCAGGTAGCACACTTTGGAGCATGAAAACTATATGCTACAGGAACTTAACATGGCTAAGAAAGGCATGAGATGAAGCTACTCAAAGCACTTAACAAAAGTCCATTAGTGACCTTGAGCCAAAAGGGATCATAAAATACAATTGCGAGCATGTGAACATGGCAAAAACATAATCAGATTACAGACAATGAAGAACTAGAAGATGCAAATCTGTTAACGAGTAGGCATGTTTACTAGCTCTATGCACTCACTACAGAGCATGGCATGACCAACTAAGCATACACCTATCAAGAATACATATCATAGAAGCTAGACATGGCAAGAACAACAACATAGCATGCACAGATCAATAACAACATCCTTGGCAAAATAGCTAACAAGTCAACAATCTGTCAGGATTCACGAAATAGCAAAAGTAGAGCTCAATTGACTCAAGCTAGGGTGCTCCATAAATTCAAACAAAGACATGGATGGATAGAGCACCACAATTTTAACAAATCATCCTTACTGATCATCCTCAAAAGAGGTACGTATCACTAGGAAACAACATGAACATATGGCATATTGACAAAATCAGATCAAGGACTTAGAGAAATTCTAAGTCCCTGGAATCATCATTAATGAATGCGCTACTTTGCAAGCTTGTGCTAGTCACCACACATATCACAAAAATACATGGTAAGCACCTCTATAAAGATGGCATGGCAAAACACATGGAGAACTCAGGAGCATATCATGCACACATTAATCATGGGAAAAATGACAAATAGCTATTTGATGCAGCAGATCTGACAATTATCTCAAATAGCCCTCTTGCAACAGCATTTCGGGCATCAAGATGAGCTCAAATGAAAATGATTCACTGAGATTAAATGATGTACTCTCTGAGACGAACATTTTGATATGCTACACGCGCAAATCAGAGCTACGGATGCGGAGCTACGACATGAGCAAGAATGCAAAAAAAACTAGGGAGAGGGAAAAAGTCAACCCTCTAGGGTTTACTGTAGCCCCGATCCAGATCTGGGCGCGCACGCAGTTCGAGGTTTGTCGCCGACGTACTGTAGCCGCCGGAGTGGGACTTGGCGCAACGAGGAGGAGGGAGCTCGCCGGGACAGAGGCTCGCCGGGGCGGCGTCGTGCGGTGGCGGCGGAGGGCCTCGTTCGGCGCGGGGCGACGAGGAGGGCCGGAGTAGCCGGGATGGCATCCGTATGCGGCGGTACCGGCGATGGCGCGCGGCGGTGCCAGGAGGCTCAGGCGGCCGGATGCAAGGATGAAGGCGGCGGGAGCGGTGGCGCGGGCGCCCAGGCAGCGGGGACGCGCGCGGGCCGGGGAGGGCCTCCTACGGGCCGAGCGGGCCGGCACGGCGGCGGACAGCGGAGCGCCACATGGCGGCCTGCCAGTGGCTGCAGGGCGGCGGCACGAAATGTCCGGCGCGGACCAGACATGTCCGGTGCGCGGATGGAGCGGGGCTAGGGTTTGGGGGTGATTTGATCCGGAAATTTTGGGGGAGATGCCTATTTATACATAGGAGGAGCTAGGAGAGTCCAAATGAGGTGCGGTTTTCGCCCACGCGATTGTGATCGAACGCTCTAGATGATGGAGAGGGTTTTGGTGGGTTTTGGGCCAAATTGGAAGGGTGTTGGGCTGCAACACACACGAGGCCTTCTCGGTCCCTCGGTTAACTGTTGGAGTATCGAACAAAGTCCAAATGGTACGAAACTTGACAGGCGGTCTACCGGTAGTAAAATAAGGCCACATGGCAAGTCTCAGTCCAACCCACACACACGAAAAGAGGTAGAAAGGACCACCGGGGGAGATAGGAGCGCCGGAATGCAAAACGGACAACGGGGAAAATGCTCGGATGCATGAGACGAACACGTATGCAAACGCAATGCACATGATGACATGATATGAGATTCATGACAACGACAACAACACACGGAGACAAAAACCCGAACCCGAGGAAAATAAAATAACTTAGTTCCAGAAACGGCAAGAGTTGGGATACATATAAGGTAAATTACATCCAGGGTGTTACAAACGCCTACTTGCGCATATGTATGGCGAGGGCTCGTGTACATGGCTGGGTCGGAACGGAGAAACAACATCGTCGTCGTGTTCATGGGGAGGCAACGGAATGCGTCATGTTCATGGGGAGGCAACGGAATGCGTCGTGTTCATGGGGAGGCAACGAAATGCGTCATGTTCATCAGGAGGGCTTGGACGGAACAGGCGATGGAAACGAGGCCTGGCATACCGCATAATGGAGGAAACGGCCTTGTGTTCGACCGGCCACGTTCGAAACGGAATCCTGTTCATCAAAGGGGTGTGGCGTACCGCAAAACGGAGGAAACGGACCTCCTACAGTCGAAACGGGGGTTTTGTTGATTGGGAGGGGTGTGGCGTACCGCAAAACGGAGGAAACCGACCTCCTACGGTCGAAACGGGGGTCCTGTTGATCGGGAGGGGTGTGGCGTACCACAAAACGGAGGAAACGGACTTGTGTTGGAGCGCTACGGTCGAAACGGGGGTCCTGTTCATCGGGAGGGGTGTGGCGTACCGCA
>NC_041384.1:510024286-510093285 GCF_002162155.2 Triticum dicoccoides | reverse complement strand
TCCCATTGATCGGCTTTAGTTAGCAGCAGTAGCGAAGGACTCGCTTGACCGGGTTCAGTTAATAGCCATCGATCGATCGCTCGGGTTCAGTAATGCGTAGCTTGCAGTGCAATCGCTTGGGTTCAGTTAGAGCCTAACGCCTCGCTCGGGTTCAGTTAGAGCCAACGCCTCGCACACACGCACATACGTGTACGAGAGAAACGCGCATCGCTCGGCCCCCGACCTCCCACCGTAACTGGGAACTCCCTGAAAGTTTCCTCCCCCTAGCTTCTACCACGGTTTTTTCTGTCATGGACGGCCCAAAGAATGTCATGCAGCTGCATCTCCGGCCCACCTACGACGAAAATCCCATTTTCTGTCATGATTTTTTGTCATAGAAGTAGGAGCCCACCACATCTATGATGATACCGGATTTTGTCACAATTATCGTCATAGAAGTGTCATATGTATGACAGAAAAAATTTCGTTCGGCCCAAAATGTCACGGATGTGTCTTTTTTTGTAGTGGAAGTAATGATCCCACTATTTTGGAGGATGTTGAATCTTATTGTGATAATTATGAAAGTGGATTTGGAGAGGTCATGACTTTATTTAGTGATTCCACTATCTTGGAAAAGGTTTCAATTGATTATGATGAGAACAAAGTTGCTACTTATGATGATTATTGTGATGACACGTATGCTATAAAAATTAGTGATGATTATATTTATAAAACTTGTCATGATTATGATTACCCCTTTTCTGAACATTACTCTTTTAATGTAGAAACAATTTATAGTATTCGAGTCTCTTATGATACTTCCACTATTCCGAATGAGAAGAATTTTGCTTATGTGGAAAGTAGTAAATTTTCTATGCTTGTAGGTCATGAAAAGAATGCTCTATGTAATCGTTATATTGTTGAATTCATTCATGATGCTACTGAAAATTATTATGAGGACGGAATATATGCTTGTGGGAATTGCAATAATATCAAGTTTCCTCTCTATGTACTTGAAATTTTGAAGTTATGCTTGTTTTACCTTCCTATGCAAGTTGATTCTTGTTCCCACAAGTTGCTTGCTCAAAAAATCCCTATGCATAGGAAGTGGGTTAGACTTAAATGTCTAGTCATATTCTTCATGATGCTCTCTTTATGTTTCAATTCTTATCCTTTATGTGAGCATCATTGAAATCAGCATGCCTAGCTAGGGGCGTTAAACGATAGCGCTTGTTGGGAGGCAACCCAATTTTATTTTTGTTCCTTGCCTTTTGTTCCTGTTTAGTAATAAATTAATCATCTATCCTCTATTATTATTGTGTTTTTTATGTTTTAATTAGTGTTTGTGCCAAGTAAAGCCTTTAGGACCTTCTTGGGTGATCGTTATTTGATCTTGCCGTAAAAAATAGAAAGTATGCGCTCACGAGAATAATTTTCGTTTCTTACCAGAGAGCGATAAAATACCAATTCCAATTGTAGTAGATTAATAAAAAAATTGCCTAGGAATTCCTAATTTCTCAGGATTTTTGGAGTTACAGAAGTATTCGAATCCTACAGATTACTACGGACTGTTCTGTTTTCTATGTGTTGTTTGCTTATTTTGATCAATCTATGAGTAGTATCAGAGGGTATGAACCATAGAGAAGTTGGAATACACTAGATATTACACCAATATGAATTTAGAATGAGTTCACAACAGTACCTAAGTGGTGATTTATTTTCTTATACTAACGGAGCTAATGCAGTTCACAACAGCTTACGAGTTTTCTGTTAAGTTTTGTGTTGTGCAGTTTTCAAGTTTTGGGTAAAGATTCGATGGACTATGGAATAAGGACTGGCAAGAGCCTAAACTTGGGGATGCCCAAGCCACCCCAAGGTAATATTCAAGGACAACCAAGAGCCTAAGCTTGGGGATGCCCCGGATGGCATCCCCTCTTTCGTCTTCGTTCATCGGTAACTTTACTTGGAGCTATATTTTTATTCACCACATGATATGTGTTTTGCTTGGAGCGTAATTTTATTTTCTTTAGTTTTGCTTGTTATTTGAACAAAATACCAAGATCTAAAATTCCTAAATGTTAGAGAGTCTTCATATAGTTGCATAATTATTTGACTACTCATTGATCTTCACTTATATCTTTTGAAGAAGTTTGTTATTTGCTTTAGTGCTTCACTTATATCTTTTAGAGCATGGTGGTGGTTTTATTTTATAGAAATAGATGAACTCTCATGCGTCACTTATATTATTTTGAGAGTTCTAAACAGCATGGTAATTTGCTTTGGTTATGAATTTAGTTCTAATATGATGGGCATCCAAGAGGGATATAATAAAAACTTTCATATAAAGTGCGTTGAATACTATGAGAAGTTTGATACTTGATGATTTTTTTGAGATATGGAGATGGTGATATTAGAGTCGTGCTAATTGAGTAGTTGTGAATTTGAGAAATGATTGTGTTGAAGTTTCTGATTCCCGTAGCATGCACGTATGGTGAACCGTTATGTGATGAAGTCGGAGCATGATTTATTTATTGATTGTCTTCCTTATGAGTGGCGGTCGGGGACGAGCGATTGTCTTTTCCTACCAATCTATCTCCCTAGGAGAATGCGCGTAATACTTTGCTTCGATAACTAATAGATTTTTGCAATAAGTATGTGAGTTATTTATGACGAATGTTGAGTCCATGGATTATACACACTCTCAACCTTCCAACATTGCTAGCCTCTCTAATATCACGCAACTTTTGCCGGTACCTTACACCCACCATATACCTTCCTCAAAACAGCCACCATACCTACCTATTATGGCATTTCCATAGCCATTCCGAGATATATTGCCATGCAACTTTCCACTGTTCCATTTGTTATGACACGCTCCATCATTGTCATATTGCTTTGCATGATCATGTAGTTGACATCGTATTTGTGGCAAGGCCACCATTCATAATTCTTTCATACATGTCACTCATGAGTCATTGCACATCCCAGTACACCACTGGAGGCATTCATATAGAGTCATATTTTGTTTTAAGTATTGAGTTGTAATTCTTGAGTTGTAAGTAAATAAAAGTGTGATGATCTTCATTATTAGAGCATTGTCCCAAGTGAGGAAAGGATGATGGAGACCATGATTCCCACACAAGTCGGGATGAAACTCCGGATGAAAAAAAACAAATAAATAAAAGAGGCCAAAGAAGCTCAAATAAAAAAAATAAAAAAAGAGGCTATAAAAAAAGAGAGAAAGGCCCAAATAAAAAAATAAGAAAAATGAGAGAAAAGGAGAGAAGGGACAATGCTACTATCCTTTTACCACACTTGTGCTTCAAAGTAGCACCATGATCTTCATGATAAAGAGTCTCCTATGTTGTCACTTTCATATACTAGTGGGAATCTTCCATTATAGAACATGGCTTGTATATTCCAACAATAGGCTTCCTCAAATGCCCACTTAGTTTCTTCGTGAGCAAGCAAGTTGGATGCACACCCACTTAGTTTCTTTTGTTGAGCTTTCACATATATACCTAATAAAAAGAAAGGGTTGTACGCTAGCTGCACGAAACAAGCCTTCACTCATACCAATCGTAATTGACGGAAGTTCTATGTTTTCCCTTAAAAAAAACTCTAAGTTTACTGCACCATGTTGAGGAGCGCAGGTTCTAGGGTTCTGGATGTCCTGGCTTAGCGTCGTGTAATTTCCCTCGGCGGCTGCACCTCACGATCTGCCACTACATCCTCCTTGATGAGGCGCTTTCGCTACCACACCTGTTTTATGCTGTCCCCGGTGGCCGGTGGCGGGGCCTTCTTCGTCTGATTACGCACTTCTAGTCGTACTGTCTACCGCCTCCTCAATCACTGCATCGCTTATCCAGAGAAGGTTGGTCGTTTCAAGCTGCCTCTTCAGCATCATCCATGGCCGTTCCCAAATCTCACTTTGATCCTACAAACGTACTCCATCCCTTTTAGCCTAAGGTTTGTTCTCCTGCATATGTGCTCTAAATTGGATCACACGGATTTTGGTGGGAAGTTGGAATCAATAATCATAGTGCATCATGTGTTCAGGGACGGTTGGATTGGATTCTTGATGTTCGGCTTAGGCAAATTTTATTTTTTTGCAGGGAGGCCTTAGGCAATTTGTTAGTCTGAACAGTTTGACTGCCATTCAAAAAAGATTATTTTATTGCATGGAAACAGGATTAAGCATTACGAATTCTGATTTGGTAAGCTTTTCTTCATGCTGTTGTGTACACAACAGGGAAATCATGATGTGTATTTTATCACCCTTTGGTTTGGAACACCGTTGTACAAAACGGTATCCAAATCATCTTTAGTTACAACGAATATATATTTCCACATAATTTATTTGCTTTGTTTACCTGGAAGTGAGTAAGAATCTTGCAGGGAAAGTTGGAACATTAACTGAGCCTCATCTCCAGGCCCAAGACATGATGCTGCATCTGCCCTGCCATTTTATTACTACCAGACCTATTAAGCTAATGCAGTTCACCACAGTTTTTCGTGCCTACCTTCCCCAAGGTGGCGTACCACCTTATTAATTGGTTCCTGATCAAGTTTGTCACAATGTTCGCTCCTTCATTGCTTCTGGATTGCTAATTCACGGCTGCATTGTTTCTCTCACTTCCCTACAGGAGTTCATGGCCATCTGCTACATGTTCTACAAGTTCACAAGTTTAGGAGAATCACTGCATGAGCCTTGACTTTCTAGCACAACATGTGTTGATAAGAGCAGCCTAATACTTCAGAGTAAGTACATTTATAGATGTGTTCTAAATGTTCGGCAAATTATAGTAATTCCTGTTAGTTAGAACAGTCAAAACTCCACCACGGTATAACAGCTTACTAATAATTGGTGCATGTCTTTGACGGAAGGATAATGCTTCAGGAACTTCAGTCTGCATTCTATCTATTGGAGGTGGCTAATCCATCCATGATTAGCTTTTTTATCCATCTAGATTTTAGCTATATTACATTTTTTCTCTTATTCCTAGATACACATTATTCAATCTTTAAGACCGGTGATGCATGAGTGAGATCCCAAAATTTCCATGTGTACTATTTTTACCATCTCGAGTGATATATCAACATGTCATATAAAGGAGTTTCACGATTTCCCTTGGAGAGTTAATTTTTCTTAGAATCAATTTTTTCCGTATTAGCAACATTATTCAATACCATATATAGGTACTTGAGAAAGTTGCATTTTTTATATTAATATATTCCATGGAAACATGCCACAGACAATACTAGGATATAATGAATATTCAAAACATTCATGAGATAATTAATTTGATGAATTCATTTTATATATTACTGTGAAATTTACATTGATTTCTTACTGTAATCTGAAATGCGTTGCAAAGACAATTTTTGATGACGTCGACGTAGCTTTATGTGAAAAATATCTACGAATATTCTATACGTTGGACATATGCTTGGTACAATGATTGAGTTTGTGATTTATTTGTGGGAGGTAAAAGATCATGTAAAAAAATAGTATAGCAATTAAATTGCAATTTTGAAGTTAAAGTGCAACATATTATGATCAGTATGCATGTGATTTTATTTAAAATAAGGGTTGATTTATACATAGATTTAACAATTAATCCCTCTATAATGTAAATAAGATGTTTTAAATCACTAATACACATACTGATTTTTTTCTAAAATACGGATAATGAATGGTGGTGTATCATTTCCTTGCTTACACGCTACTCTTAGTGATTTGTTGTTCCACTGATAATTTTGTCGTGGACAGATTAGGAAGACTTCCACTAGCTTTTAATTGGTAATAATGTTTCTGAAATGAACTGTTCGCATCAGAAGCCCATGTTCTGCTTTCCGTTCTAGGCTGTTAGGTTGATTACCGGGTTTTTTTCAGGTGCCGGTGTTTCCTCCTATATCAAATGGCACACATTAGAAAAATTATCAGGGAAAATGCTGAAGTTTCAGTTCCCATGAGAGATGGTGATGCTGCAATGGCCATGGTGGAAATGAGGCGATTCGGTATCAGATGCATGTATATACGGTTCAGCTTTATGATAATGTTTCTCAAACGAGCTAACTATCCTCTTAATATTTTTATTTTTGAAGTTTTGATTTTCTATGACATAAAGTAATCTATTTTTAAGGTGCATGCCTGAACATATTCTAATTATTGTTTTACCATATTTAATATATTATTGATAGCTAGCAGCATGCTCAATGATCCTTGGAATTGATTCAAATAAATTAAGAGATACACTTGGTTGGAAAGGTTATGTTTTGCAAACATCAGATGTGCCCTATATTTTGTTTACAAAAACATTTAAATGTATACAGTGGGTGTGAGACCTAAAAAGTAAAGTATCAGGGTGATGTGCTACTGTAAAAATAAAGAACAGAATTAGAATGCAATGTTTACGCGTCAAAATCTGAATTAAGAAGTCAAAGTAGAAACAACACTATAGGGAAAATGCACAGAATTGTGAAGCATTGAAGAGCCAAACAAATGAACCGAAAGTCGTACAAATTATTAATAAATATTGTCTGGGATTAGCTCGTGCAAGTTTGCACGGGTTGACGGCTAGTACTTATAGCTCTAGTGCATCTATTGCATGGCAATCCCTACTCACTCACATTGATATCTATTGATGGGCATCTCCATAGCCCGTTGATTCGCCTAGTTGATATGAGACTCTCCACAACCACCCTTCTATTCCACATATAGTGCTATATCCATGGCTCATGCTCATGTATTGCGTGAAGATTGAAAAAGTTTGAGAACATCAAAAGTATGAAACAATTGCTTCGCTTGTCATCAGGGTTGTGCGTGTTTTAAATACGCTGTGTGGTGAAGATGGAGCATAGCCAGAATATATGATTTTGTAGGGATAACTTTCTTTGGCCATGTTATTTTGAGAAGACATGATTGCTTTCTTAGTATGCTTGAAGTATTATTATTTTTATGTCAATATTAAACTTTTATCTTGAATCTTATGGATCTGAATATTCTTGCCACAATAAAGAGAATTACATGAATAAATATGTTAGGTAGCATTCCACATCAAAAATTCTGTTTATATCATTTACCTACTCGAGGACGAGCAGGAATTAAGCTTGGGGATGCTGATACGTCTCCAACCTATCTATAATGTTTGATTGTTCCATGCTATTATATTATCAACCTTGGATGTTTTATATGCATTTATACGCTATTTTATATGATTTTTGGGACTAACTTATTAACCTAGAGCCTAGTGCCAGTTTCTGTTTTTTCCTTGTTTTAGAGTATCACAGAAAAGGAAAATCAAACAGAGTCCAATTAACCTGAAACTTCACGGAGCTTATTTTTGGACCAGAAGAAGCCCACAGAGTATCGGAGATGGTCCAGAAGAGTCCCGGGCTACCCACAAGGGTGGGGGGCGCGTCCCCTGCCTCGTGGATAGCCAGGAGATCCACCGACGTACTTCTTCCTCCTATATATACCCATATACCCTAAAAAATTGGGAGAACACAATCGATCGGGAGTTCCGCCGCCAGAAGCCTCTGTAGCCACCGAAAGCCAATCGAGACCCGTTCCGGCACCCTGCCGGAGGGGGAATCCCTCTCCGATGGCTATCTTCATCATCCGGTGCTCTCCATGACGAGGAGGGAGTAGTTCTCCCTCGGGGCTGAGGGTATGTACCAGTACCTATGTGTTTGATCTCTCTCTCGTGTTCTTGAGGTGGTACGATCTTGATGTATCGCGAGCTTTGCTATTATATTTGGATCCTATGATGTTCCTCCCCCTATACTCTCTTATAATGGATTTAGTTTTCCCTTTGAAGTTATCTTATCGGATTGAGTCTTTAAGGATTTTAGAACACTTGATGTATGTCTTGCTTGGGATACCCGTGGTGACAATGGGGTATTCTATTGATCACTTGATGTATGTTTTGGTGATCAACTTGCGGGTTCCGCCCATGAACCTATGCATAGGGGTTGGCACACGTTTTCGTCTTGACTCTCCGGTAGAATCTTTGGGGCACTCTTTGAAGTACTTTGTGTTGGTTTGAGTAGATGAATCTGAGATTGTGTGATGCATATCGTATAATCATACCCACGGATACTTGAGGTGACATTGGAGTATCTAGGTGACATTAGGGTTTTGGTTGATTTGTGTCTTAAGGTGTTATTCTAGTACGGACTCTATGATAGATTGAACGGAAAGAATAGCTTCATATTATTTTACTACGGGCTCTAGAATAGATCGATCAGAAAGGATAACTTTGAGGTGGTTTCGTACCCTACCATAATCTCTTCGTTTGTTCTCCGCTATTAGTGACTTTGGAGTGACTCTTTGTTGCATGTTGAGGGATAGTTATGTGATCCAATTATGTTATTATTGTTGAGAGAACTTGCACTAGTGAAAGTATGAACCCTAGGCCTTGTTTCAACGCATTGCAATACCGTTTGTGCTCACTTTTATCATTAGTTACCTTGCTGTTTTTATATTTTCAGATTACAAAAACTTGTATCTACCATCCATATTGCACTTGTATAAACATCTCTTCGCCGAACTAGTGCACCTATACAATTTACCATTGTATTGGGTGTGTTGGGGATACAAGAGACTGTTTGTTATTTGGTTGCAGGGTTGTTTGAGAGAGACCATCTTCATCCTACGCCTCCCATGGATTGATAAACCTTAGGTCATCCACTTGAGAGAAATTTGCTACTATCCTACAAACCTCTGCACTTGGAGGCCCAACAACGTCTACAAGAAGGTTGTGTAGTAGACATCACAGCTTAGGAGCGCTTCTAGCCTTCGCGTGTTGGGCGCTGCGAAGGTCCACCACACAACTACGTTCGTATGCCTTTCAGCCTGCCGAGCATGGTTGTCTCCTTCCAGCGCAACCTGCGGAGCGTCATGGCGGGTCAGGAGGCCAGGGACCATGCAGTCCTGGCGGAGATGGAGACGGTCCTCAAGGAACCGCCTGGACCCCTAGAGCCTCCCGAGGCTCAGGGCCCCGGTGGTTCGTAAAGGGCAACCCCTTCGCCGTGTACCTTCAGCTGGCTCAACACCCCTTCATCAACAGAACCAGGTGACATTTTCCAAGTTCATTTAGCTGGGAGCGCCCAGGGGGCTGCATTGTTCCCAGGCCACGTGGGTCCGTCCCTGTGGCATGTATCCTTTCTTTTTTATGTTTTTAGCTTACCTTGTTGGGGGCGCCCCTCGGGCTGCATCATCCCCAAGCCACTCGGGCCTGACCCAGTGGCACATATCATTCATGCATTTACCTGAGCTAGTTTGCTTTCCATGCTTTATCTATCTATAATTATCACTTGCTTGATTGTCACCTACCACAGAAGCCGAGCGTCGGTCGTCTTTCTTCAGGACCCTTCGCGTGATAAGGTTAGGCACGGCGTCTGTGCTCGGGCCCGTCCCTGCAGCGTCGATAAATCCAACGGCTGAGAGCTCTCTGGCGGGCCGGTCCCGTTCACTTCACCTCCTGGGGCTGTTGGTGCTTGTCTTTCTCACGCGGTAACCTTAGGAGATTCGTTCGGCGCAGGTTGTTTGACCATCTCGCAGGACCAACACAGCGAACAAGAATCAAGACCAGGCGCAACCCGCCTTGAGGTAGGGCCTCGCGAGTCCCGCGCCGGCTCACAAGTGCCAAGGCACACATCGACTAGCCCTTCAGTGCAAGCCACATGTCAGGGCGGGGTTGTATACGCCCCGGGGGCTCTCGCAGTAGGGAGTCCCCTCACATGTACAGGAGGTGCACCAAAAATCACCATGGCGGCCCGATCCCTTCCTCGCGCTAACTCGCCGAGCCTCCCGAGGACAATAGCGGGTGGTACCACAGACTCTCCCTCTTCTCTTGTGTGATTCGCTTGCACGTTAAAAGGGGGGCTCCTGAGCATCGCGACTCAGGAGCGCTTACTGGCTCTCCAACCCTCACCCCCTAGCCTTGACCACAGCATCGTGACCTGGCATACCAGCGGCGGCTGAGCTCACTCGAGGGCCGGGACCTGAGGACGTAGAGCATTCAGGAGAACACATAGGAGAGGGGGAGGCTCGTACAGGCCTGGCCCAGCTACCCTACAGTGGCCGACGCACAAGTCCGGCGCGAGTCGAGGAACCGACTCCAGACAACCAAGATAAGTCCATGCTCGAAATCCACCAATCGCTACGGCACGAGACCCTCATTCATGGCATTCCTGCTGCGGCAACGTTTCCTCCCTTTACCATCCTAAGACAGCTGCTTGCGCGCTAAAGGGGACCTCTTGAGCATCGCAGCTCTTACTGGACCTCGGGCCGCTCATCTCCTGGCCTTGACCACGGCATGCGACCTGGCATACCAGCAACAGCTGCAGCCTGCCTGGGGACCGGGACCTGTCAGCGTAGAGCACCAAGCTGCCGCGGGATTGGAAAGGGGAGGCCGAGCCTCGGCAGGATATGCGTGCGCACACTTTCATAATGAGGGCTACATGAACAAAGGGCATTACAGACGCTTTACACACCCCCAGGGGGTTCGTTCGATTCCTCGCAAGGAACAAAAGGAAAGGGACTCCTAGGAGTTCTATCTACATGTGCCGGATGTCGCCAACGCCATCATCAACAGTGGGCCACGTGAGGCCGGCGCCAACCCCATCCAGATCAGCGGCGGCAGCGGCTAGACGCTGCCGCCCTGCTCCGGGCTCGGCGGGAGCTCGGGGGCACATAGCTGTAGTCGCTCGTCTCCGGAGACTCCGCGAGCTCGGGAGAGTCGCTGGACCACCAAGAGACGCCGCTGTTGCTGGAGAAGCTGCAGGCGAAGCCTGCTGCAGGCCCTGCGCCCGCCGCTGCGCCGTCCTGGCGACCTCCTTCAGGGCAGCACTCCAGGCGGCGGCCTTCCTCGTCGAAGACCTTGAAAAGCAGCACGGAGGCACCATCCTACTCGAAGTGGATCTCGAGGGCGCCCTCCATGCGGCAGACTCGGGCAATCTCGCCCCAGCCTTGGGTCATGAAGATCCTCTCGGAGGCAACGGCTTCAATCTCCGCTCCAATCGCCGGGGCGTCGCAGTCGAAGTGCTGTAGCTAGAGCTCGAGAGGGCCCCTCGGTGGCATCTCGGCGATGAAGAATTGCGGGAGGCGAATCCAAGTGCTCGGCGGAATCGCCGCCCACAACATGAACTCACGCGAGGATTCCGCAGCATGGACCCCTGGGGCGACGGCGTGCGCCTCCTCGGCATGGTGACCACGGCTCTGGCGCGGGCGGCGATGCTGGTTGCTTTCCCCTTCGGAATCATCGGCGTGAGCGTACAAGGGCAGCGGGTACCCAGGAGGCGGCCTTTCATACCACGTCTGCGACACCTCCGGCCTCATGACCACCTCGCGACGATGAGACCTCCTCTTCTTCGGCGGAAGCAACTCAGGCTCGTTGAGGGGAGCCTTGCCCTTCTCCGCGGCCGAGAACCTCCGAATCGGCGCCATGAATGCACCAACAAAGAGTGGAGCAAGGAAGGAGAAGAAGCAGGAGAGGCAGAGGAGAGAAGGGTGATGGGAGCTCCGCCCGCACCTCCCATTTATAGCCAAGGGGAGGCCAGCCGCCGGCCTCCACGATCTCAGGTAATAATGATCTTTTTCCTGCATGCAGCAAGGACTTGTCAAGTCGAGCAGTTGCCGAGGCAGTGTGGGGAAGCGGAGACGCCCACGTCCAATCAACCGCCACGCGTCGACCAAGGCCGCAGGCTATTAGGGCCCGCAGCGCTCCACGCTTGACCTTTGGCTTCGCCTCGAAGACAAGCCCGAGCGTGCCTTGGGCCAGGGGCTACTATCGGTGTTCTAGTAACGGGGGTCTCCAGACTTTCCTGCCTGCGGCCCATGGCGTGGCTCTGCGAGCAGGCCCGTATGACCCATCTTCACCAACAAGCATCCAAGACCCTCACGAGGCGGACGACACAAGACCTCCTCGGGAGCGCCCTCACCAGGCTGGCTCACGAGGGGCAGAGAGTTCAAGGCAAGGCAAACCATGCGAGGTTTCAATTATGTGAGCCATGAAGACCAAGGCCAGGCGGGGTGCCAGGCGAGCACCAGCGAGCATAGTGTCCTTATTTCCTCTTTGGTTCTTAGGGAGCAGGCGCAGGCACGGAGTACCGAGGCATCAAGCAAAGATTTTCATATCGGTGCAATGAGACCAAGACCAGCAGGACGGCAAGACGGAGGTCACTTTGGAGCCAGGACGGCGTCACCACCAGAGCCTTTGGTAGGCGAAGACCACTTTTGTCAGGATAAGTTGTACTAGTTGTCCCCTTTCAAATTGGCCGTTATGGGATCCCTTCCCGCATGATATTTGGGAAGAGGACCAAGGCCACTATAAATAGGACTAGCCACCACCATAGCTAGGCGAGACCTGATCTTAGATTGGAGCCACCACATACTTGGCCACACACCCACCAAGAACAAGAACACCTCTCCTCAGGAGGCTGTTCTTCCCCTTGTACTGTTCATCCTCAGCCCAAGAGGCAATCCACCACCACCACACTGGAGTAGGGTATTACACCATAACGGTGGCCTGAACCAGTATAAATCTTGTGTCTTTTGTGTTGCGAGTTCGTCGAGTTAGTCCTTGAGATCTAGCGAAGCTAGGACATGGATCGGTATGGGGGAAGATCTTCGCATGCACCCTAGTGTTCGAACCTTGATGGTTTTGCCGGAACCCGTGATCCGACAGCATGTTCATCTAATAAATCATTAATCAATCCATACATCCATCTAGGAAACTAAGGCATCAATCCATCCATCTATACAATATCCATTCATCCACCTATACAATATTGCTCTATCTACATAACAATCTCAGGCTCTACTTGAGGTGTTTAGCTACCACTCAAAAATCTGCTATTAAAAACAGAGTATTTGGAAAAATAGTGCATTTTCAGTATCATTCTCAATGGGTGCGTGCTTCCGCACTATATATGTGCATGGCCAAAAAGATCCTATGTATTTTCAATACTTCAAAATAATTTGATTCAAAAAAAGTAAGACATTGAGTAGGAAAACAGATAGAAATAGGAAATGAAGGAAATATGCCCTAGAGGCAATAATAAAGTTGTTATTTATATTTCCTTATATCATGATAAATGTTTATGATTCATGCTAGAAACTATACCTATACTAATTCTTGACTCCCTAAAAATTCCCACGTTAATTAGATTTTACGAGCCGTTAATCTGGTGGGACCGAGTTATTACGGTGTAGACCATAAAAAGTCCAAAATCCTTTACGGTTGTGCGACATGTTTTTTAGGAACTACGATAAGGCGCCCAATGTTGCTCTATAGATCAAACCTAGGAAAACGAAATATCATGTGTCAAATCTTCCTCTGAGATACGCCATCGCTCCTACCTATTGTACGTTAAGAAAGCTCTAGTATGGGATGATGAGATTTAAAAAAAGGCTCTATGCTTTCCCACATCATCAATCAATAAAAATAAAGATTCTCAAAAAAATCAATAATTTTTTTTGAACAACAAAAGGTGCACGAAGCGCCAAATTCATTCAACTCAGTAACAATGTACAGCGTGAATTACAAACTCCTGATCCTGAAAGTTGGAAAGAAGAGATACAACAGGACATGAAGTATGCCTATGAGCTGAAGCAAAACAACAAACTTTAGGTTAAACACATTGATGTAAAATCTGTTGAGCTACATTGTGTGCTATGCCATTTATTTCTCTAGAAATATGAAAGACTTGAGGCTGCAGATTGGTAGCATGCTTGAAGAAAGTAGCCAAAGCCTTCCTAATACACCAAGGAGTGTTAGATCTACTATCCTTCCAATAGCAGCCACCAACGATAATGAGAGGCAATCCATGAGAAATGTTGGCCGAAGAATATTGAGCTTACTAGCCACTTGAGCAGCAAAAGAGAGAGCCAGAGCTTCAGCATGTAGAGGAGAAGTAGTAGGTGGAGCAGAAGCTTGAATCTGCACATTCACTTGATCTTGAGGCAAGCAAATATAAATACCCACTCCCGTTGCAACTTCTCCTTGTGGTAAACCAGGAACTTTCCGAGATCTGAAAGCTGCATCAGAATAAATTTTGGGGCCCGAAACAAGCAAATCTGACCGGAGAGTTCATCCCTGCATAGGAAGCTGATCAAGAGGAAGTTGTACTTGTGGCATCACCTGCATCTGAGACAAGTGAGTTAAATCAATATAAGCATGAGAAGACAAAGCTTTAGCAGCAAGGTGCACATGATGAGGAGGAGCCTTATTCCTATGAAAGAGATAATCATTTCTAGCCTTCCAAAGACACCACAAGAAGTTTAGAATGTTTGAAATAGAACCGTATGGATGTCCTGTACGAAGAAAGGGAATGAGAATGGAATGCATAGTAGCATGGCCTTGGACTAGAACATCTGACCTAATGAACCAAGGAGAAGAAAACCAAGTAGCTCGTGCAAAAGGACATAGGAAAAATAAATGGAACTCATCCTCTTGAATGCCACACCTACAACAGTTCGGAGAGATATGATTAGAGAAACGGCCTGCCCGCAAGCCTGTAGGTAAAGCTCTCCTAAGAAGCCTCCATGCAAAAGTTTGCACCCTAGGAAGGAGCTGCTTTTGTTTCCAGACCAGTTTGAGAATGTCCTTGAGCTCCGGAGATAATACAGAGGGTGCATCTCTAGGATTTGTATGAATTTCCTGCAAACAAAGCTTATAAGCAGACTTAGAAGAACAAATTCCATTAGGAGTGAGATTCCAACAGAGTAAATCTGGGCCATCATCATCAATGATGTCAGTTTGAATAATGACTGAAGCCATAGGTTGCCGAAAAAGTAAATGTATTAAACCATTATTCCAAACTTTCTGCCCAGGGAGCCAAAGATCCCTAACTAAAGAAGGATAAATAAAACCTGGTTGCTGAATATTGAGATAGTCATGAATGCTAGTCCACAGAGTGCACCAAGGAGAACTCTAGATTGAGATATTACCTTGAGTCAATTGATAAAAAGAATGAGCTTTTAACTTAGGCATCATTTTCAGAACAGAGGTCCAAAAAGCAGATTTAGGAGAGGAAGGAGTAGCTATCCAAATAGAAGATTCATGGAAATATTTAGCCTGAAGGACCAAATATAACTGAGAGGAAGGGGATTTAGCAATTCTCCAAGCAGCCGCAAGAACAAGACTTTCATTAATTGCTTTCAAATTCCTTATACCTAGGCCACCTTCTTCTTTAGAATTGCAAATATCTTTCCATGCTCGAAGACAAAGACTCCTGCTTGATTCATTTTCCCTGACACCTGTCCACCAAAAATTCCTAATGACAGCAGTGAGCTTAGAAAGAAACTTCTTAGTGAACAAAATGTTAGCCATATAATAAACAGGAATAGCTGAGAAAACAGAACTAATCAATTCCATCCTAGCAGCATGAGAAAGCATATTGGCTTTATAAGCAGGCAGTTTATTCTTAAACTTGTCAAGCACAAAGTTATAAGCAGCACTTCTATTCTTAGCAGGAAGAATAAGCGGATGACCCAGATGGGTGAAATTACTATCCAAATTTGAAACAGGAAAAATTTGCTTAATCTCCTGAATAGTAGCTTGATTAACATGAGAACTAAAAAGAATGGCAGATTTAGCCCAGTTTGGAGTTTGACCAGAGATAGAATAGAAATGATGGATGATATGAGCCATAGAATTTGCTTCCTGAACAGTAGCTTGTCCACACACCAAGAGACCATCTGCAAACAACAGGGAATGAATAGAAGGGCAATTTGGACCAAGCGAAATTCCCTGTAGTTGATTAGCAGCAAGAGCTTCATTGAGAGCAATAGAGAATTCATTAATAGCAATAACAAACAAATAAGGAGACATGGGACAACCTTTACGGATACCTCGAGAACTTTTAAATTTATGCGAAGGTTGCCCATTAATAAGCACAGAAAAAGTAGGAGAAGAGATGCAAGCATGAATCAGATTAATGAAATGATCATGCAGCCCTTTACGAGCAAGAGCAGAAACAATGAATCTCCATTCTAATCGATCAAAAGATTTAGCAAGATCTATTTTAAGCATGAAAGCATGATGTTTCCAAGATATAAGAGAGAAAGAGTGGGTAATTTCTTGAGCAATAATAATGTTATCACTAATTCTTCTCCCCTCTATGAAGGCTTGTTGAGCAGGATCAATGTAGTCTGGAAGATGAGGCTTAATCCTATTAGCTAAAGATTTCACAATGATTTTGTAAACGACATTACAAAGGCTAATGGGACGGTAATCCATAGGAACCTGAGGAGCAAACTTCTTCGGAATGAGAGCAATATTGGTGTCATTGATATGAGGAGGCAAAATACCAGTTTCATAAAATTTAATCACAAGTTGTGCGACCTCATCACCTATCCAATCCCAAGCCGCTAAGTAGAATTCAACATTAAATCCATCCGGACCCGGAGAACCATCCAACTTCATGTCCTTAAGAATCTGCAAGACCTCATGTTTATCTAGAATGGAATAAGTAGGATCCAAAGAATTATTAGGCAACTGAGTAGTGAGAAAGGGCCTGCCAGTGTTATTGTTAGGCGAAGAGAAGATGTATCTAAAATAGTTGACAAAAGTATTAGTGACAGCATTTGGTTTGAAATGAAGCACATCATTTTCATCCTTAATAGAACAAATAGTGTTCCTTTTCCTTCTCTTGATCACAGCCTGATGAAAAAACTTAGTATTATGGTCACCAGCAATAGCCCATCCCTTCTTACTTCTTTGTTTGTAAAACTGATTAAGCTTAGAGAGAGTTCGTTCATACCTAAGAGTGAGATTGCTTTCCAACTCATGGTTTTGCTGCTGAAACGGAAGCTGCTGGATCTGATTGATATTTGATTCCAATTCCAAAAGCTCTTGCTGCAAGGGTTTTTTCTTTTTACACCACGTCTTCAAAGAACCTGCTAAATAAGAGGACTTTGCTGTAAAACAAAGGGCTGTAGAATTATTCCAGGTAGATTTGCAAAGCTACTAAAGTCTTTCTCAAGTAACCACCAATTTTCAAACTTAAACGGTTGACGCGGCTTAGCAAAATTACCATCGGTAGAAACTAGAATGGGAGCATGGTCACTGAGAATAATAGGCAAATTGAGAACTTTAGTGTTTGGATAGTGCACACACCAATCAGAGTTAACTAGACAATGATGTAGGCATCTATAAATAGGTTTAGACGTATGCTGCTTGTTACGCCAAGTGTACGCAGGGCCACTGAAGCCAATGTCAAAGAAACCACAATTTTTAACTAGAGAACGAAAAGCAGACATACGATAATAATTAACCATACCATTACAACCATCTGTATCATACAAGATGTCGTTCAGGTCTCCCATACACATCATGGGTTTTCCTAAGTTATCGTACACAAAAGCAGAAACCTGACTCCAAATAGTACTAGTCTGCCTATGGTAGGGGTCACCATATATACAAATCAAACAAAAGTTAACACCCGAAGCAAGATGAACTACATTAGTGAGAATATAGCGAAAGGAGGCGGTATGAACAGAAACTTTGAGCTCATCATTCCACATAAGCCAGAGTCCTCCAGAAGCCCCTCTAGAAGGAACAACAAAACTGTCAGCAACATCAAATCTATTAACAAGATCAACAGATCGAACCTTAGAAGATTTGATTTCAGAAACAAAGGTTACCTGAGCTTTAGTAGAACGGATCAGATTAGCCAGAAATAGCATACGTTCATTGCCAAGGTCCCGGCCCATACCTCGGCAATTCCAAGCTATCTCTTTCATGGCACCTGAGGCGCGTTAGGGCCATGCGCCGCTGCCCGAGGAGAAGAGTCAGTCAAGTTCCTGTCCGAGCGAACATCAAATTCCATCTCCTCACCCAACAGACCCATCCTAGGATCCACTGTATCATTTTGAGGAGAGGAGGAAAAGTTATGTTGATTTTGAACTACAGCTTGAGTTCCAGGGCCATGCATATCAACATCCAAATCCATGTGGTGGAGACGATCAAGACCAGGAGGAGAGAAAGCCCCTTGACGGGAGCTAACTGAACCTGTACTAGCAGATGACAGAGGCGATTGCAACGGCCACGGATCATAGGTTCCACCATCCTCTTGGCCAGACGCCGTAGCCAGTCTATCCTGATCAGTATTGATGTTTGAAATCATGCCTCCCAAATCCTTGCTCCTACGTCCGCACCCATTAGTAGCACTGTCCATCTTGTTGGTGCTATTGTCACACTTCCATGTGGTAGAACGAGAGCGATTGCAAGGAAACTCATAAATATTAGGGCGCACACCATGAATTCCCCCAACCGGAGGAACATCCCACCTGGTACCTCCAAATCGATGGCAGTTCCCCTGAGGGACAGAGAATCTAGGAAGAGTTACCTTTGAAGATAGATTTGCAGATTGAGGACTTGTAATAGCTTGGACTGCACCATCAGCTATAGATCCAGAGAAGGAGCTCAAATCAGCAGATAAAGTTGACTGACGGAGGGGAACAGACGCAGTAGGTGGAGCTCCAAGTATGCTCAGTCCATGCCCAGCTTGGGACCCAGAGTTAAGCACGACACCAAATGCTCCCAATTCAGTACTCCCTTTATTTGCCCCATAGTCAGCTCGGGGAACCACTTTCTTTGCCGGAGGAAGAGGAAGACCAAGCAATGATTCCTGCGATCTCTTTGTATTGGATCTAAGAGGAGAGGATGGAAGGCAATGCGAAGAGGAACGAGGCAGTGACTGAATGGGAACATGATTAGTAGTAACATTAGCAGAGAGATTTATGTCCTCCATAGCTGCAGGGATAGCTGGCCCAGACCCCTGCTTCGGAATATTCAGCTCTTTTCTAGACTGTTGTGCACTCCTGGACTGCATTTGGTCAGGCAGAGCGCTACCCTGCTGAACTGAATTCTTCAAGAATTCGACTGATTTGTGTGCGACATTATTGCACCTCTCCTGCATTGTCTCTGAATTAAGAACAACTTGTGAAAGCAGAGCACTTCCTACTGACTGAATTATTGCACCACTTTGACTCTGACCTGCACCTTGATTCAAAGTTTGTGGAACTGTAGCTAAATTATTATGACTCTGAATAAGTTGCATTTGTGAATTTTTCAATATGCCTCCTTCTTCTAATCTCCTAATATTCTCATTAATATCCCTAAGAGATAGCTCTTTGCTAGTTTCAACAGTAGAATCTTGTTTATAGAGCACCTTGGATTTTCCTTTAGGATCCTCAACAGACTGCCTTTGTAACCTAAGTAACTGAGGATTAAGAAAAGTTGAGAATGAATTTGCCTCACTCTGTATATCTGTAATTGGCTCCTTAGGAATTTGCTGCACACTAGTCATCCACTGACCAAACCTAGTTGGTGAAATCTGTTCCAATGAAATCTGCAGTCTACCTCTTGCCATCAGCAAACTATTCCTTGTAGTACAGTGTTGAACACTATGAAACATGACTCCACAGAATGTGCAAATTCTACCAATCCTCTCATAGAACAAATAAGCCCAACCAGCTGAATCTTTATTAAAGGAAACCCAAACTTTGTCCCTAACTGGTGTAGTAACCTTAGCCTTGATAGTACCGCACATGTACTCTTGTCTAGCAGAGATCATAGCTTGGCTTAGAGGATGAAATTCAGAAATCTGCCCAACACTCTGCAAAATATTTGCTAGAAGCAGCTGTGTTCTGAATCTCATAGGTATGCCATAAACTCGAACGGTCACGTAAATAGTATCAAACTTATAGTCATGGATATTTGTGTTATGATCCTCTGGGTCCATCCACTCAAGCAAGAAATTATCAGAACCCATGCTCCAGGGTTGACGAGTAATCACGAACATAACTGCCTCCAAAGAATGGAAGTGAGCAACAAAGATGTACCTAGAAAGCTGAGAAATCCCATAATAATTATCCTTCCATGCTCTAGCCATAGATTGTTGCCCTGCTTGAAGAGATAGAACTCTAACCGGGCCTCCTATAGCTGCAAGTTTCATAAGAATAATGAAATTTGCATCCTGCCCCTTTTCCTGACTCTGCTGTTCCGCTTGAACATGAACAATCTCAGGATCTTGGATTGATAGAGCTTGCATGGTAAGCTCAATCCAGGATCTGGCCTTTCATCCCGAGGACAAATCGAAGAGGGTCAGTTAGTCTGCTGAGCACCCAAATCAGAATCCATCTGTCCAGCTTGCCTATCCATGTCAAACTCAAACTAAGAGGGGAAGAGAAACTCGACCAAAAGCAGAGGAAACCAAACAAGGAGGAAGAATCCTACAGAAGAAGAGAGCCAACAAAGAAAGTAAGCAGAGAATCGAAGAGAGCAAGAAGGCCGAAGGGGGCGAAGAAAGAGAGAAAGAGGGGAGAGATCTAGAGCGGTGGAGAAAGAGCTAGAGCGGCACAACGCCAGTCCGGGTTATGCATTGTCCTGAAGATGAATTAATAGGTGTCATTTGTGACCATGTCACGGCTGTACAAAAAAAGGGAAATGTTAACACCCACACGTGTGGGCATTAGCCAACTCACCCACACGTCGCCATCACTGTCCAGTAACTTCTGCACGAATCTTGGCACGAATTAGCTGATTTTGTATGCCACGTAGGACAACTCGTGTGTGTGGTGTGTGAGAGAGGTCGCCCACACATCCGTTTTACCATACGAAGTGGCCGGTGTGTGGGCGTTTAGCAGTTCGCGCCACACGCCACTTTGCACGCGCACACAAGGGCTAGTGTGTGGGCATTTGCCATCTCGCCCACACGTCCGTCTCCTCTCCCACACCCAAGCTGCTAGTTGACATGTGTTTTCGCAGCGCACATGGCAACTGCCCCTAGTGTGCTTTATAAGCAGGTGGCAACTCTCTTTTTTTACCCGAGTTGCCATGTGTTTTTGCAGGGTACATGGCAACTGCCTAGTGTGCACGTAAGCAGATGGCAACTCTCTTTTACCGAGTTGCCATGTGTTTTTGCATGGTACATGGCAACTGCCCCAACATGCACGTACATGGCAACTGCCCTAACGTGCACGTAAGCAGATGGCAACTCTTCCTTTTTACATGGCAACTGCCCTAGCATGCTTGTGAGCACATGACAACTCTCTCAACTGCCTAGTGTTAGTATGTGGCAACTCCTAAAATTATGAAATCATGGCAACTACATTAGATCAGACCATACATGGCAACTGCAGTTGAGCAACCATGACAACTGCAGTTGTCCGACATGGCAACCGTAGTTCAGCGACATGGCAACTGTAGTTAAACGAACATGGACGAGGGTCTGGACCATGGCAACTGCGGGCGCACGGTGGGCGTCACGCGTGGCGTGCGGGACCAGGAGGGTACGAGGCCTGACATACGGGCGTGTGGGCGTTATCAACTTCGCCCACACACACGCATGTGAGAGGGTTCGGGAGGGAAAAAAAGAGGTGTGTGGGCATTAGTTGTTTTGCCCACACGTAGATGTGTGGGGTGGTTGCTGTCCATGCCACACGAGGCGTGTGGCACAACTACCCGATACACCACACGTGTGGCAGTTATCCGGACCCAAAAAAAGGGTTTCCGGAATCGCCACCGCGCGCGTGCCCAAAAAATCAATGAAAAGAAAGGGTTGTACGCTAGCTGCACGGAACAAGCCTTCGCTCATACCAATCGTAATTGACGGAAGTTCTACGTTTTCCCTCAAAAAAAACTCTACGTTTGCTGCACCATGTTGAGGAGCGCAGGTTCTAGGGTTCTAGATGTCCTGGCTTTGCATCGTGTAATTTCCCTCGGCGGCTGCAGCTCACGATCTGCCACCACATCCTCCTTGATGAGGCGCTTTTGCTACCACACCTGTTTTATGCTGTCCCCGGTGGCCCGTGACGGGGCCTTCTTCGGCTGATTACGCGCTTCTAGCCGTATTGTCTACCGCCTCCTCAATCGCTGCATCGCTTATCCGGAGAAGGTAGGTCATTTCAAGCTGCCTCTTCAGCATCATGCATGGTCGTTCCCAAATCTTACTTTGATCCTACAAATGTACTCCAGCCCTTTTAGCCTAAGGTTTGTTCTCCTGCATATGTGCTCTAAATTGGATCACACGGATTTTGGTTGGAAGTTGGAATCAATAATCATAGTGCATCATGCGTTCATGGACGGTTGGATTGGATTCTTGATGTTCGGCTTAGGCAAATTTTATTTTTTTGCAGGGAGGCCTTAGGCAATTTGTTAGTCGGAACAGTTTGACTGCCATTCAAAAAAGAATGTTTGATTGCATGGAAACAGGATTAAGCATTACAAATTCTGATTTGGTAAGCTTTTCTTCATGCTGTTGTGTACACAACAGGGAAATCATGATGTGTATTTTATCACCCTTTGGTTTGGAACACCATTGTACAAAACGGTATCCAAATCATCTTTAGTTACAACGAATATATATTTCCACATAGTTTATTTGCTTTGTTTACCTGGAAGTGAGTAAGAATCTTGCAGGGAAAGTTGGAACATTAACTGAGCCTCATCTCCAGGCCCAAGCCGTGATGCTGCATCTGCCCTGCCATTTTATTACTACCAGACCTATTAAGCTAATGCAGTTCACCACGGTTTTTCGTGCCTACCTTTCCCAAGGTGGCGTACCACCTTCTTAATTGGTTCCTGATCAAGTTTGTCACAATGTTCGCTCCTTCATTGCTTATGGATTGCTAATTCACGGCTGCATTGTTTCTCTCACTTCCCTACAGGAGTTCATGGCCATCTGCTACGTGTTCTACAAGTTCACAAGTTTAGGAGAATCACTGCATGAGCCTTGACTTTCTAGCACAACATGCGTTGATAAGAGCAGCCTAATACTTCAGAGTAAGTACATTTATAGATGTGTTCTAAATGTTTGGCAAATTACAGTAATTCATGTTAATTAGAACAGTCAAAACTCCACCACACCATAACAGCTTACTAATAATTGGTGCATGTCTTTGACGGAAGGATAATGCTTCAGGAACTTCAGTCTGCATTCTATCTATTGGAGGTGGCTAATCCATCGATGATTAGTTTTTTTATCCATCTAGATTTTAGCTATATTACAATTTTTTCTCTTATTCTAGATACACATTATTTAATCATTAAGACCGGTGATGCATGAGTGAGATCCCAAAATTTCCATGTGTACTATTTTTACCATCTCGAGTGATATATCAACATGTCATATAGTGGAGTTTCATGATTTCCCTTGGAGAGTTAATTTTTCTTAAAATCAATTTTTTTCGTATTAGCAACACTATTCAATACCATATATAGGTACTTGAGAAAGATGCATTTTTTATATTAATATATACCATGGCAACATGCCACTGACAATACTAGGATATAAAGAATATTTAACACATTCATGGCATAATTAACTTAATGAATTCATTTTATATATTACTGTGAAATTTACATTGATTTCTTACTGTAATCTGAAATGCGTGGCAAAGACAATTTTTTCTGACGTCGACGTAGCTTTATGTGAAAAATATCTACGAATATTCTATACGTTGGACATATGCTTGGTACAATGATTCAGTTTGTGATTTATTTGTGGGAGGTACAAGATCATGTAAAAATAATAGTATAGCAATTAAATTGCAATTTTGATGTTAAAGTGCAACATATTATGATCAGTATGCATGTGATTTTATTTATATTAAGGGTTGATTTATACATTGATTTAACAATTAATCCCTCTGTAATGTAAATAAGATGTTTTAAATCACTAATACACATACTGATTTTTTTTCTAAAATACGGATATTGAATGGTGGTGTATCATTTCCTTGCTTACACGCTACTCTTAGTGATTTGTTGTTCCACTGATAATTTTGTCGTGGACACATTAGCAAGACTTCCACTAGCTTTTAATTAGTAATAATGTTTCTGAAATGAACTGTTCGCATCAGAAGCCCATGTTCTGCTTTCCGTTCTAGGCTGTTAGGTTGATTACCGAGTTTTTTTCAAGTGCCGGTGTTTCCTCCTATATCAAGTGGCACACATTAGAAAAATTATCAGGGAAAATGCTGAAGTTTTAGTTCCCATGAGAGATGGTGATGCTGCAATGGCCATGGTGGAAATGAGGCGATTCGGTATCAGATGCATGTATATACGGTTCAGCTTTATGATAATATTTCTAAAAATGAGCTAACTATCCTCTTAATATTTTTCTTTTTGAAGTTTTGATTTTCTGTGATGTAAAGTAATCTATTTTTAAGGTGCATGACTGAACATATTCTGATTATTTTTTATCATATTTAATATATTATTGATAGCCAGCAGCATGCTCAATGATCCTTGGAATTGATTCAAATAAATTAAGAGATACACTTGGTTGAAAAGGTTATGTTTTGCAAACTTCAGATGTGCCCTATGTTTCGTTTACAAAAACATTTAAATGTATAAAGTGGGTGTGAGACCTAAAAAATAAAGTATTAGGGTGATGTGCTACTGTAGGAATAAAGAACATAATTAGAATGCAATGTTTACGCGTCAAAATCTGAATTAAGAAGTCAAAGTAGAAACAACACTATGGGGAAAATGCACAGAATTGTGAAGCATTCAAGAGCCAAACAAATGAACCCAAAGTCATACAAATTATTAATAAACATTGTCTGGGACTAGCCCGTGCAATTTTGCATGGGTTGACGGCTAGTTGTATTAATCGGAAACTTAGTACATGTGTGAATACATAGAAAACAGAGTGTCCCTAGTATGCCTCTACTTGACTAGCTTGTTAATCAAAGATGGTTACGTTTCCTAACCATAGACATGTGTTTTCATTTGATGAGATGGGATCACATCATTAGAGAATGATGTGAGGGACATGACCCATCCGTTAGCTTAGCATAATGATCGTATAGTTTTATTGCTATGGCTTTCTTCATGACTTATACATATTCCTTTGACTATGAGATTATGCAACTTCCAAATACCTGAGGAACACTTTCTGTGCTATCAAACGTCACAACGTAACTCGGTGATTATAAAGATGCTCTGCAGGTGTCTCCGATGGTGTTTGTTGAGTTGGCATAGATCAAGATTAGGATTTGTCCCGTATATCGGAGAGGTATCTCTGGGCCCTCTCGGTAATGCACATCATTATAAGCCTTGCAAGCAATGTGAGTAATGAGTTAGTTGCGGGATGATGCATTACGGAACGAGTAAAGAGACTTGCCGGTGACGAGATTGAACTAGGTATGATGATACCGACGATCGAATCTCGGGTAAGTAACATACCGATGACAAAGGGAATTACGTATGTTGTCATAAGGTTCGACCAATAAAGATCTTCGTAGAATATGTAGGAACCAATATGGGCATCCATGTTTCGCTATTGGTTATTGACCAGAGAGGTGTGTCGGTCATGTCTACATAGTTCTCGAACCCGTAGGGTCCGCATGCTTAACGTTCGTTGATGATATAGTATTATATGAGTTACTTATGTTTGTAACCAAATGTTGTTCGGAGTCCCTGATGAGGTCATGGACATTACGAGGAGCTCTGGAATGGTCCGGAGGTAAAGATTGATATATGGGATAGTAGTGTTTGATCTCCAGAAGGGTTCCAGAATTCACCGGAAAGGGTTCCGGATGTCTCCCTAAATATTTGGGTACGAGAACACTTAATTTGGGCCAAAGGGGGAAAGCTCACGAGGCTTTTGGAGACCAGAGGCTAGACGCCAGGAACCCTAGCATCTAGGGGTAGACGCCGGGAACGCCGGCGTCTAGCCCTGGAGTCCGAGTAGGACTCTTGCCTTTCGGGCAAAACCGACTTTCAGGAGGCTTTTACTCCAAGTTTCGACCCTAGGGCTCAACATATAAATAGAGGGGCAGGGCTAGCACCAAAGAAACATCAAGAATCGCCAAGTCGTGTGCCGGCAATCCCATTCCCTCTAGTTTATCCTCCATCATAGTTTCTGTTATGCTTGGCGAAGCCCTGCGGAGATTGTTCTTCACCAACACCGTCACCACGCCATCGTGCTGCCGAAACTCATCTACTACTTCGCCCGTCTTGCTGGATCAAGAAGGCGAGGATGTCATCGAGCTGAACATGTGCTGAACACGAAGGTGCCGTACATTCGGTTCTTGATCAGGACGGATCGTGAAGGTGTACGGCTACATCAACCGCATTATTAAACGCTTTCGCTTTCGGTCTACGAGGGTACGTAGACACACTCTCCCCTCTCATTGCTATGCATCACCTAGATAGATCTTGCATGATCATAGGTAATTTTAGAAATACTGCGTTCCCCAACAGTGGCATCCGAGCCAGGTCTATGTGTAGATGTTATTTGCACGAGTATAACACAAAGAGTTGTGAGCGATAATAGCCATACTGCTTACCAGCAACGCCTTACTTTGATTCGGCGGTATTGTTGGATGAAAAGGCCCAGACCGACATTACATGACCGCGTTCATGAGACTGGCTCTACCGGCGTGCTTCGCACACAGGTGGCTGGCGGGTGTCTGTTTATCCAACTTTAGATGAATCAAGTTTGACTACGCCCGGTCCTTGTTGAAGGTTAAAACAACACACTTGATGGAAAATCGTTGTGGTTTTGATGCGTAGGTAAGAACGGTTCTTGCTAGAATCCCGTAGCTGCAACGTAAAACTTGCTACAACAAAGTAGAAGACGTCTAACTTGTTTTTGTAGGGCATGTTGTGCTTTGATGTGGTCAAGACGTGATGAGATGTAAATTGTTGTATGAGATGATCATGTTTTGTAGAAGTTATCGGCAACTGGCAAGAGCCTTATGGTTGTCGCTTTATTGTATGAAATGCAATCGCCATGTAATTTCTTTACTTTGGAGATGGAGATCAAAGGCACAGATGATGATGGCCATATCATATCACTTATTTTGATTGCATGTGATGTTTATCTTTTATGCATCTTATTTTTCTTAGTACGACTGTAGCATTATAAGATGATCCCTCACTAAATTTCAAGGTATAAGTGTTCTCCCTAAGTATGCACCGTTACTATAGTTCGTCGTGCCGAGACACCACATGATGATCGGGTGTTATAAGCTCTATGTTCACATACAACAGGTGCAAGCCAGTTTTGCACATGCAGAATACTCGGGTTAAACTTGACGAGCCCAGCATATGCAGATATGGCCTAGGAACACTGAGACCAAAAGGTCGAATGTGAATCATATAGTAGATATGATCAACATAGTGATGTTCACCATTGAAAACTACTCCGTCTCACGGGATGATCGGACATGGTTTAGTTTATATGGATTACGTGATCATTTAGATGACTAGAGGGATGTCTATCTAAGTGGGAATTATTAAATAATATGATTAATTGAACTTTAATTTACCATGAACTTAGTACCTGATAGTATTTTGCATGTCTATATTGTTGTAGATGAATGGCCCGTGCTACCGTTCCCTTGAATTTTAATGCATTCCTAGAGAAAGCGAAGTTGAAAGATGATGGTAGCAACTACACGGACTAGGTCTGTAACTTGAGGATTATCCTCATTGCCGCACAGAAGAATTATGTCCTGGGAGCACCGCTAGGTGCAAGACCCGCTGCAGGAGCAACCCCAGACGTTATGAACGTCTGGCAGAGCAAAGCTGATGACTACTCGATAGTTCATTGTGCCATGCTTTATGGCTTAGAATCGGGACTTCAAAGACGTTTTGAACGTCATGGAGCGTATGAGATGTTCCAGGAATTGAAGTTAATATTTCAAGCAAATGCCTGAATTGAGAGATATGAAGTCTCCAATAAGTTCTACATCTACAAAATGGAGGAGAATTGTTCTATCATTGAACATATACTCAGAATGTCTGGGTACCACAAACACTTGACTCAATTGGGAGTTAATCTTCCTGATGATAGTGTCATTGCAGAGTTCTTCAATCACTGCCACCAAGCTACAAACGCTTCATGATGAACTATAATATGCAAGGGATGGATAAGACAATTCCCGAGCTCTTCATGATGCTAAAGGCTGTGGAGGTAGAAATCAAGAAGGAGCATCAAGTGTTGATGGTTAAAAAGACCACTATTTTCAAGAAAAAGGGGAAAGGGAAGAAGGGGAACTTCAAGAAGAATGGCAAGCGAGTTGCTGCTCAAGTGAAGAAGCCCAAGTCTAGACCTAAGCCTGAGACTGAGTGCTTCTACTGCAATGTGACTAGTCACTGGAAGCAGAACTGCCCCAAGTATTTGGTGGATAAGAAGGATGGCAAAGTGAAAGGTATATTTGATATACATGTTATTGATGTGTACCTTACTAATGCTCGTAGTAGCGCCTGGGTATTTGATATTGGTGGTGCTCATATTTGTAACTCAAAACAAGGGCAACAGATTAAGCGAAGATTCGCTAAGGACGTGGTGACGATGCATGTGTGAATGGTTCCAAAGTCGATGTGATCGCCGTCGGCACGCTACCTCTAAATCTACCATCGGGATTAGTATTAGACCTAAATAATTGTTATTTGGTGCCAGCATTGAGCATGAACATTATATCTGGATCTTGTTTGATGAGAGACGATTATTCATTTAAATCAGAGAATAATGGTTGTTCTATTTATATGAGTAATATCTTTTATGGTCATGCACCCTTGATGAGTGGTCTATTATTGTTTAATCTCGAGTGTAGTGATACATATATTCATAATATTGAAGCCAAAAGATGCAAGGTTAATAATTATAATGCAACTTATGTGTGGAACTGTCGTTTAGGTCATATTGGTGTAAAGCGCATGAAGAAACTCCATGCTGATGGGCTTTTGGAATCACTTGATGCTTGCGAACCATGCCTCATGGGCAAGATGACTAAGACTCCGTTCTCCGGAACAATGGAGCGAGCAACTGACTTAATGGAAATAATACATACTGATGTATGCGGTCCGATGAGTGTTGAAGCTCGCGGCGGGTATCGTTATTTTCTGACCTTCACAGATAATTTGAGCAAATATGTGTATATCTACTTGATGAAACATAAATTTGAAACATTTAAAAAGTTCAAAGAATTTCATAGTGAAGTGGAAAATCGTCATAACAAGAAAATAAAGTTTCTAAGATCACATCATGGAGCTGAATATTTGAGTTATGAGTTTGGTCTTCATTTGAAACAATGTGGAATAGTTTTGCAACTCACGCCACCTGGAACACCACAGCGTAATGGTGTGTTCGAACGTCATAATCGTACTTTATTAGATATGGTGCGATCTATGATGTCTCTTACCGATTTACCACTATCGTCTTGGGGTTACGCTTTAGAGACAGCTGCATTCACATTAAATAGGGCACCATCTAAATCTGTTGAGATGACACCATATGAACTGTGGTTTGGCAAGAAACCTAAGATGTCGTTTCTTAAAGTTTGGGGCTGCGATGCTTATGTAAAAAGGCTTCAACCTAATAAGCTCTAACCCAGATCGGAGAAATGTGTCTTCATAGGATACCCAAAGAAGACTGTTGGGTACACCTTCCATCACAGATCCGAAGGCAAGATATTCATTGCTAAGAATGGATCCTTTCTAGAGAAGGAGTTTCTCTCGAAATAAGTGAGTGGGAGGAAAGTAGAATTTGATGAGGCAATTGTACCTGCTCCCTTATTGGAAAGTAGTTCATCACAGAAATCAGTTCCAGTGATTCCTACACCAATTAGTGAGGAATCTAATGATGATGATGATCATGAAACTTCAGATCAAGTTACTACTGAACCTCGTAGGTCAACCAAAGTACGATCCGCAGCAGAGTGGTACAGTAATCCGGTTCTGGAAGTCATGTTACTTGACCATGACGAACCTACGAACTATGAGGAAGCGATGATGAGCCCAGATTCCACGAAATGGCTTGAGGCCATGAAATCCGAGATGGGATCCATGTATGAGAACAAAGTGTGGGCTTTGGTTGACTTTCCCGATGATCGACAAGCAATAGATAATAAATGGATATTTAAGAAGAAATTTGATACTGACGGTAGTGTTACTGTCTACAAAGCTAGACTTGTTACGAAAGGTTTTCGATAAGTTCAAGGAGTTGACTATGATGAGACCTTCTCACTACTTAGCGATGCTTAAGTCTGTCCGAATCATGTTAGCAATTGCCACATTTTATGATTATGAAATTTGGCAAATGGATGTCAAAACTGCATTCTTAATGGATACCTTAAAGAAGAGTTGTATATGATGCAACTAGAAGGTTTTGTCGATTCAAAAGGTGCTAACAAAATGTGCAAGGTCCAGCGATCCATTTATGGACTGGTGCAAGCCTCTCGGAGTTGGAATATACACTTTGATAGTGTGATCAAAGCATATGGTTTTAGACAGACTTTTGGAGAAGCCTGTATTTACCAAAAAGTGAGTGGGAGCTCTGTTGCATTTCTAATATTATGTGTGGATGACATATTATTGATTGGAAATAATACAGAATTTCTGGATAGCATAAAAGGATACTTGAATCAGAATTTTTCAATGAAAGACCTCGGTGAAGCTGCTTATATATTGGGCATCAAGATCTATAGAGATAGATCAAGACACTTAATTGGACTTTCACAAAGCACATACCTTGATAAAGTTTTGAATAAGTTCAAAATGGATCAGTCAAAGAAAGGGTTCTTGCCTATGTTACAAGGTGTCAAGTTGAGTCAGACTCAATGCCCGACCGTTGCAGAAGATAGAGAGAAAATGAAAGTCATTCCCTATGCCTCAGCCATAGGTTCTATCATGTATGCAATGTTGTGTACCAAACCTGATGTGTGCCTTGCTATAAGTTTAGCAGGGATGTACCAAAGTGGTTCAGGAGTGGATCACTGGACAGCGGTCAAGAACATCCTAAAATACCTGAAAAGGACTAAGGATATGTTTCTCTTTTATGGAGGTGACAAAGAGCTCGTCGTAATTGGTTACGTCGATGCAAGCTTTGACACTGATCTGGATGACTCTAAGTCACAAACCGGATACGTATTTATATTGAATGGTGGAGCTGTCAGTTGGTGCAGTTCCAAGCAGAGCGTCGTGGCAGGATCTACGTGTGAAGCGGAGTACTACCCATATCATCAATATTAATCAAGCAGGACGTAGGGTTTTACCTCCATCAAGAGGGCCCAAACCTGGGTAAAACATTGTGACCCCTGCCTCCTGTTACCATCCGGCCTAAACGCACAGTTCGGGACCCCCTACCCGAGATCCGCCGGTTTTGACACCGACAATGGGCACGAGCATTGCCCCCATGGCCCCAGCAAGGCGTCGCGCCATCATCCTCAGGATGTCGCGCTGGGCCGAGCAACATGGAGTGTGGGGCACTACGGCGAGGTGTTTGGGGTGTCATCCCCGGAAGCCTATGTGCCCCGCATGATGGACCAGGAGTACACGCCGGAGGATGACCCTGGCTCGTTTCTTGGGCCAGGTTGGAGGACGAAGGCATTAGGAGCTGAAGCCTTCCAGGAGCCGCCGGAGAGCCCCGCCAACCGCGCCGTCGACAACAGATAGATGGTACCGCTAATCCCTCAAGAGCAATCTTATGCTAACCATGAGTCACAGATGAACCAGGTCATGGCGCCAAACGATGGTTCCAGCAAGGCAACACCCGCTCCGATAGGAGAGACCCGCTGGGGGCTGCGTGGACAGGGCCAGGAGCTAGGCCCCTCCCCATGTGGCACGGAGCAAGGGAACGCCCGGAGGTAGGCCCTCTGCTGGTGTGGCGACGGCAACCTTTCCCCCGGCAGAGGACCCGTGGTCGCCAAGGGCGCCGCTACCGTCCCCTCTGCCCTCGTTGGGCCGTCAAGGTTTTCGGTCGTCCTAGCGGTGGTAGAGGGTGGCGCAAGGTGGGTCCCTCACCTGGCGATATGAAGCAAGGCCAGTACCTATGAAGAAGGCCCAGTGCCTGTGAAGCTCGCCGCCCGTGACACTCTCACGTTATAATGAGTGGGGTTGTACATGCCCCGGAGTCTCCGGAGAGCCGCCCTCGGGCCTCGGGGGCTCCCTCCCACGCCTAGTGGCAGCACTTAGCTCTGCGCTGGTGAGAAGACGTCGAAGACTAGACTAGGCGCCAGACATGGCCATTTGCTTTGGATCTCTTTTTTGTAACCCTGCCTTCTGGATTTGGATTTAAGTTGAAGTTGAATTTTCATTTGATGCGTACGGGGGGATGCCTTCTTTTCGTTCGAGCTATTTCTCGCAGTCTAGTTCTTGCCTTATTTTAGAGCTCGCGCCAGTAGCTCTCCTCTCGCGGGCCCTTCACGAGCCAGGTTGGGCATGAAGCGCACGAGCCACTCGCATGCCGAGCTGTGGCAGTCGCTCGCTTATCACACGGACCTCTCGGGTGTGTCAACGAATTCCTCAGGAGCATCTCAGAAACCCACAATCTCTTGAGCCGGTTGTGGGCTCACCCAAGCTAAGGTAAACCACAGTAGTAACCCTGCCCCAGTGCACCTAAAGCTTGTGGAGCCGCATACTTAATTTGACACAGAAGCATGAAAGTAGCGATTTGTTTACATGAGGGGCTCCCCCTCTAAAAATGCTCTTACAATCTTCCAAGGCCATGCCCAAGTTTTTACAGCGAAACGAGGAATCGGTCGGATACGTCGCTCGCTGCGTCCCCCATGTCGTCTTCAGATGCGCCGCTGGCATCGCTGTCGCCATCGTTGGCCTTGCCTCCACCTTCACCGGTGCCGACATCGCCGTCATCAACCACGTCGCCTGCGTTCGCCGCAACCACTACCCCATCATCGTCAGAAGCAAAGGCCTTGACCAGATCATCCACGTGGTCTTCAACCCACCGCACTAAGTCACCCCGAATGGCTTCTGGCACGACAGCAATGGCGGTGTCAAAATCGAAGTTGAGATCAATATTCCGGAGGTGGCTGAAGACGCGGGAGAACGCGTGCCCAAGCAGACTGTGACTCCTCTCTTCCACAAGCTGGCGAGCCCTATTAGACCGGGCTTCCAGGTGTGTCACCACGTTGGTGAAGAAGGTCAGGTGACTGGCATAGACATTCGAGTGGGGGCGGTGCATTCTCGTCGCAGATGAAGCCCAGGGCGGTATTAGCCCTGTTCCAGAGGCCCTGAAGCATGGGGCGTCCTCGCGCTCCAGCATCCGTCGCTGAAGCACTTCCTCCCTGTTCTGTCGCGCGATGGCCTCGGCGTCATCAACCCATTTCCGAAGAGAAAGAAGCTCGGTGCGAGTAGAGGCCAAGTCCGCCTGCGCCGTGACCAGGGCGGTAGCCGTGGCCTCCTCACGCCTCTCCTCCTCATCTGACCTGGGTCTGAGAGCGGCGGTCCTGCCCGTTGCCTCTGTTTCCGCAAGCTTCAGCTTCAGGTTGTACCAACCTTCAAGATCCGCGCAGACCTCGGCCACCCGGCGGTCGACTTCCTCCTGGACCTTGGCCTCGCGAGCCCTGACAACATCTTCCGCTTGGGCAACTTGACGCTCCCTCGTCTCTAGTTGCTCAAGCTCGAGGCTGTGCTCCACGGCTTCCAGAGCCAACGCCTCTTCGCGCTTCCGGACCTTGTCTTCCTCGGCAGGCGTCCCCCTCAGCAATGCGAGGGAGGCTTTACACACCTCCACTTGCTGCTCGAGGGACCCACTCCAGGCGTGGAGCTCCCACGCACGCTTCTCCGCAGCCTCACGATGGCGGTCAGCTTCGCAAGCCTCCTCTGGAGCTCAGAAGCAGGCTTCACGGGAGGCCACAAGGGAGGACTCAGCCATCACGTTGTCCAGCTCGTGCTGGTAGCGCCCGAGGTTGATGGCCACTTTCAGCTTGTGCCGCTCCTCCGCCAACCGAAGACCCTCGGCCTCAAGGCGCGCGTCGACACGCTCAAGTTCTTCGCCAAGTCGGTTCATCGCACCCATCGCCTCCTGGAAGAGCTCATGATGAACGACGCTCTGCCCGCGCTCGAACTCGAGCACATGACCCATCTCGTCATCCGCTACGGGGGCTATGGGCGATGCCTGGCACGGCTCCTCCTCTCGGCAGGGGGCTGGGGGCTGGCGCAGCCCCAGGCGTTGGTCGGCCCTCGCGAGGGGCCCAAACTGAGCAGGTCCCGCTACTTGAAGAAGACCCTAGGGTCGGGGTCAGCCAGCTGCCGACCACGACCAGGGGAGGAGCCCTTGGCACGCCTGCTGCGCTCCGAGCAAGGCCGCGAAGAAATGATGACGAAGGCCCGAGCTCGGTGCGCCTTGATGATGGACCGACTCCCACGACTGACCCCACGCCATGGGCAGCGCCCGAACCTGCAGCACTGGAGCTCGGCGGGTGCGACGGGACGAGAGGGAGCTGCTTCTCCGGAGATTTCACGGCCTTGGTAGAAGGGGTCCTGAGGGGACAATTGTCAGGAAACGAAGGCAGCACACAGAAGATCACCAAGATAAGGTACTTACTTGTCAACAGCAATGTACTTTCATCGCTTCAACGACCCGAAGATACTGCTGCTGCTCGGAGATCCTTTCCTCTTGGGGAGCTCCTCGAAGTCCACGGAAAGCCGACCGAAGCGCTGAACGTGGTGGCCAGTGCGGGGTGTAGCCGGATAAGTGCTCGAGAGAACAACTTCAGGGGTGCCTGGCTGCAGAGAACAGTCAGGCACTGTCTCACCGTGACCTCTCGAGGCCTCCGGAGTTTCGGCCTCGGGATCCTCGTGCAGCATCGCCTCAGCACCGGTGCCCCAGGATCACGGGATCCTGAGGACGACGCCTCAGGAGCCCCAGGCGGCGTCTGCACATCACCGCTCATGTCTCCAGCCTCTGGCAGTGCTCGCCCCCCCACACCCACATTCGGGACGAGCACGGCGACAGCAACCAAGAGGGGAACCACGCTGGCAGTGTTCTCACAGGATCCCACCAGGCCGTCCGGACGCAGCCTCCACTCGTCAAAGGAAGGCATGCCACCTGTGAATTCAGCTTTGTTCCTGCATCTTTACAGCAGACAGTTCTTCCCAGGCAAGTCATCCGGCAAAGGGACACCTGTCAGGACCTTGAGCACCGTTTGTCGCACCCCAAGGGGGAGCCCAGACTCATAAAACCTCATGTGGTCATGACTGCTGAGAAAGGTCCACATCGGGTGAGAATGGCGTTGAAGCGGAGCAACCCGGCGCTTGATGAACTCCTTCACCACCATCGGCGCAGTCACACCACGGTCCTTCAACGTCCTTAGCCTGAGCCAGACAGGGGCTCGCGAGCCTCTTGTGGCCCCAGCTAGAGTAGGGAACGGCAGACGCTGATGGGGCATGGAGCAGAGGCCTGAGCACACCGGCGTCGACGAATACCCACCGTGTCCGAAACTCGCTCATGGATGGAGGAAGCTCGAAGTAGATCCCCACGCCCGCCGTCGCGGCCACGGCCTGGAAGCTCATGCACCCCGAGCTTTTCCGGGGATCAGTCAGATGCAGCGAGAAGAAGTGGCGGAGAAGGGCCACAGAGGGAGCAATGCCCACCATGGCTTCACACACGAAGGCAAAGACAGTGAGGAGAGTCACGGATTGGGGGTCGAGATGCAGCATATGGATTTGGTAATGTTCAAGCACCGCGTGGAAGAAGGCAGAGAAAGGGGGGATCAGGCCTGCCCAAAGGGCATCAATGAAGATTGGGACCTCGGTGACCGCCCAAGCAATACGAGCGCGAGACGCAGGCCAGGCCACCGTCTCCCCCCACTTGTCGAAACTGGTGGTGAGCATGGGAAGCACCTTGTCCATGGCGTCGTCATTGAGCACCAAGGATCGGCTGACTGCAGGCTTGGCGGTTGGAGGCGCACCTGGCGGAGACAGAGGCTTCTTCCCTTTGTCTTCTTGTTTCGGCGCCATGGCAATGAAGCAGGCGGAGTGCAGGTCAAATTGGAGAGTTGCAGAGTTTTGAGGAAGCAGAAGGACTGGGGGAGCAAGGCGTGCGCAATGGGACAATAACTGTGTAGGTTGCGAGGGCCGCATAGCCAGGCGGATTCAAAGGCAGTGTGGGGAAGGGGAGACGCCCACATCCGATCAACCGCCACGCATCAACCAAGGCGGCAGGCTTTTGGGGCCCGCGGTGCTCCGCTCTTGACCCTTTGGCTTCTCCTCGAAGCCAAGCCCGAGCGTGCCTTGGGCCCGGGGGCTACAGTCGGCGTTTTGGGAACGGGGGTCCCTAGACTTGCCTGTCTGCGGCCCACGACGTGGCTAGGCTGGCAGGTCTATACAACCCATCTTCATTGACAAGGCATTCAAGACCCTCGCGAGGGGCCAAGACTCGCGAGCCGGATGATGCAAGACCTCCTCAGGAGCAGCCTCGCCGGGAAGGCTCATGAGGGGCAGAGATATCAAGGCAAGGTAAACCTCGCGAGGTCCTCGTGACGTGAGCCATGATGATCGAGACCAGGCTGCGCCAGGCGGGTGCCAGCGCGCACAGAGTCCTTGCTTCCTCTTTGGTGGTAAGCGGGGCAAGCGCAGGCGCAGAGTACCGAGGCATCAGGCAAAGGTTTCCATATTGGTGCAACAAGACCAAGACCAGAAGGACGGCAAGGCGGAGGTCACCGTGGAGCCCAAGACGACATCATCACTAGAGCCTTTGGCAGGTGAAGACCACCTTTTGTCAGGATAGCTTGTACTAGTTATCCCCTTTCGAATTGGCCGTTGTTGGCTCCCTTCCCGCTCAATATTTGGGGAGAGGACTAGGGCCTATATAAGTAGAACTAGCCACCTAAGTGAAAGGGGGATGAAGGGAGGGAGAGAGAGAGAAAAGAGAAAAAGAGAGAAATGATCCATAGACATCTCACCCACAAGTGCATCAAGCACAAGAACACCTCAACCTCAGGAGGCAGTTCTTCCCCTTGTATTATTCATCATCATCGGCCCAAGAGGCAATCCACCACCACCACACTGGAGTAGGGTATTACACCACAACGGTGGCCCGAACCAGTATAAATCTTGTGTCTTTCTGTGTTGTGAGTTCATCGAGTTCGTCCGCAAGATCTTAGAGAGCTAGGGTGCGGATCGATAGGAGGAAAGCCTTCGCGCGCACCCTAGTGTTTGAACCTTAAGGGTCTGCCGGAACCCGTGATCTGACAGTTGCCTAAGCCTCTCTCACGATCAAAACATGATTAGCACCAAGAGTCCATGGGTGTTAGAATCATTACTGTGTCTAGATTATTAACTCTATTGCAAGTGGGAGACTGAAGGAAATAAGCCCTAGAGGCAATAATAAAGTTTTTATTTATATTTCCTTATTCATGATAAATGTTTATTATCCATGCTAGAATTGTATTAGCCGGAAGCTTAGTACATGTGTGAATACATAGACAAACAGAGTGTCCCTAGTATGTCTCTACTTGACTAGCTCATTAATCAAAGATGGTTAACTTTCCTAACCATAGACATGTGTTGTCATTTGATGAAATGGGATCACATCACTAGAGAATGATGTGATGGACATGACCCATCCGTTAGCTTAGCATAATGATCATATAGTTCTATTGCTATTTCTTTCTTCATGACTTATACGTATTACTTTGACTATGAGATTATGCAACTCCCGAATACCAGAGGAACACTTTGTGTGCTATCAAACGTCACAACATAACTGGGTGATTATAAAGATGCTCTACAGGTGTCTTCGATGGTGTTTGATGAGTTGGCATTGATCAAGATTAGGATTTGTCACTCCGTGTATCAGAGAGGTATCTCTGGGCCCTCTCGGCAATGCACATCACTATAAGCCTTGCAAGCAATGTGACTAATGAGTTAGTTGTGGGATGATGCATCACGGAACGAGTAAAGAGACATGTCGGTAACGAGATTGAACTAGGTATGATGGTACCGGCGATCGAATCTCGGGCAAGTAACATACTGATGACAAAGGGAATTAGGTATGTTGTCATAAGGTTCGATAGATAAAGATCTTAGTAGAATATGTAGGAACCAATATGGGCATCCAGGTTCCACTATTGGTTATTGACCAGAGAGGTCTCTCGGTCATGTCTACATAGTTCTCGAACCCGTAGCGTCCGCACGCTTAATGTTTGTTAACGATATAGTATTATATGAGTAATGTATGTTGGTAACTGCATGTTGTTCAGAGTCCCTGATGAGATCATGGACATGACGAGGAGCTCAGGAATGGTCTAGAGGTAAAGATTGATATATGGGATAGTAGTATTTGATCTCCGGAAGGCTTCCAGAATTCACCGGAAGGGGTTCCGGATGTCTCCCAAAATGTTTGGGTATGAGAACACTTTATTTGATCCAAAGGGGAAAACCCATGAGGCTTTTGGAAAGTGCAAAAGTAAGTTTTGCGGAGACCATAGGCTAGACGCCAGGAACCCTGGCGTCTAGGGTGTAGACGCCGGGAACCCTGGCATCTAGCCCTGGAGTCCGAGTAGGATGATGTCTACTACACAACCTTCTTCTTGTAGACGTTGTTGGGCCTCCAACTGCAGAGCTTTGTAGGACAGTAGAAAATTTCCCTCAAGTGGATGACCTAAGGTTTATCAATCCATAGGAGGCGTAGGATGAAGATGGTCTCTCTCAAGCAACCCGGCAACCAAATAACAAAGAGTCTCTTGTGTCCCCAACACACCCAATACAATGGTAAATTGTATAGGTGCACTAGTTCGGCGAAGAGATGGTGATACAAGTGGTATATGGATGGTAGATAAAGGTTTTTGTAATATGAAATTATAAAAACAGTAAGGTAACTAATGATAAAAGTGAGCGTAAACGGTATTGCAATGCTTGGAAATAAGGCCTAGGGTTCATACTTTCGCTAGTGCAAGTTCTCTCAACAATTATAACATAATTGGATCACATAACTATCCCTCAACATGCAACAAAGAGTCACTCCAAAGTCACTAACAGCGGAGAACAAACGAGGAGATTATGGTAGGGTACGAAACCACCTCAAAGTTATTCTTTCCACTACAGGAAACAGGTAATTTGCCGTCTGTGGATCACAGACGGCAAAGACCTAATTCCAGAGGGCAAAGACTTTGCCGTCAGGAAGCAGACGGCAAAGTCAGACGGCAAAGATTAATCAGCAAAGAATTCTTTGCCGTCTGCTGTTTGTCGGGATGACGGCAAAGAGTTTGTCGTCTGCCAATATGGTTTGCCGTCAGCAGACTAGCCAGAAGGCAAAATATGCCAACAGACGGAGCGGTCGCGTTGACGAACGGCGTCAAGTACTTTGCCGTCAGTTACGCTATGTCTTTGCTTTCTTCCTTGTATGCCCAGACGGCAAAGCAAATATTTTTATTAAAAAAAACAACACTACAAGTGCAGAGGCCGTAGATGGCCGAAGGCATATGGAAAATCTTTCACAGCTATGACAAGTGAACGGATTTTTACAAGACAGAAATATTCTATTTACATACTATATCCATCATAACAGTATTTACACAATATAATGTTCTCCATTTATAAGAACAACTAACAAACCAAACAACAACAAAAACGATTACAAAACGGGCGAACTGGCCCTTGCCAGCATCCAGATCCGAGCACGGGCGTCGACCTAGACGAGGTGAATGGTGGTCTTCCGGCAGAGTTGACCATGGCGCTATGGAGCCCCTGGATTGGACAAGTACAGGGCAGAGTTAAACCAATATCACATCCAGGGTAAGACGAACTTCTCGCGCCTAGGAAGCCTACCAGATCTCGTAGCCCGCCGCCTCAAACCTCATCCGAGTGCCACGAGGAAGGAGAGCAGCCCCTGGGCCTTCTTCTTCACGGCCACGGCGCCATCATCTCTGGGATGCTCGTCGGCGGCGCCATCGTCGCCGACCACGGCGCCCTCCGCATGCCAGAGGACCTGCCATGTTGAAGGGCGGCGGCGGTTGATGAGCACGGGAGGAGGCTCCCGCGCGGGTGAGGCGGGGTCGACCAGCGACCAGCGGCGAGCAAGGGAGGAGAAGGCGTCGGGTCGCGGGCAGGGGAGGACGAGGAAGATCCCGCGTTGGCCTCCGGCTCAGGCGACAGAGAGGCGGGGTCGAGCGGCGGCGGTTGACGAGCAGGGGAGGAGGAGGAAGATCCCGCGCCGGCCTCTGCTCAGGCGACGGTGAGGCGGGGTTGAGCGGCGGCGATTGACGAGTAGGGGAGGAGGAGGAAGATCCCCCGCCGGCCTCTACTCAGGTGACGGTGAGGTGGGGTCGAGCGGCGGCGATTGACGAACAGGGGAGGAGGAGGAAGATCTCGCGCCGGCCTCTGCTCAGGCGACGGTGAGGCGGGTCGATTGGCGGCGGTTGATGAGCAGCGACTAGGCGGAGTGTGTGCGGCGGAGAAGGTATCAAGGGAGAGATGGGGTCGGGCGTGGGAGAGAGATTGTGGTGGGGCTTGCGGATAAGAGAGAGAGAGTGTGTCAGTGTCAAAACCGGCGGATCTCGGGTAGGGGGTCCCGAACTGTGCGTCTAGGCCGGATGGTAACATGAGACAGGGGACACTTTGTTTTACCCAGGTTCAGGCCCTCTCGATGGAGGTAAAACCGTACTCCTGCTTTATTAATACTGATGATATGGGTAGTACAAGAGTAGATCTACCACGAGATCAAGGAGGCTAAACCCTAGAAGCTAGCCTATGGTATGATTGTTGTGTATGGAGTTGATCCTCTATGGACTACAACCCTCCGGTTTATATAGACACCGAATAGGGTTAGGGTTACATAGAGTCAGTTACAATGGTAGGAGATCTTGAATATCGCATCGCCAAGCTTGCCTTCCACGCCAAGGAAAGTACCATCCGGACACGGGACGAAGTCTTCAATCTTATATCTTCATAGTCCAGGAGTCCGGCTGAAGGTATAGTCCGGCTATCCGAACACCCCCTAATCCAGGACTCCCTCAGTAGCCCCTGAACCAGGCTTCAATGACGACGAGTCCGGCGCGCAAATTGTCTTCGGCATTGCAAGGCAGGTTCCTCCTCCAAGTCCTTCATAGAAGATTGTAATCACCAAGAGTAGTGTCCGTCTCTGTAAAATAAGTTTCCACATATTGCTATAGAGAGAATAATATTAATACAAATCAAATCTGCTAACGTATTCTGCAGTGCGCCATCACACTACAGCCAAGTCCTCTACTCGAATCGTTTTTACTTTTCCACCTCAGCATGTTTTGCGAGGTGGTTTCCTTGGCACGTCTTGTCAAAGCAGAGATCGTGTACCCTTTTTACGGGATTCTCATTAATACGGACGTGGGTAACCCAACCGCGCCATTTATCACGGCGCTCGGGAGGCAAGCGAGTTTTATTAGGCAAGTGGGGACGCATAACCGCATCCCCCTATATAAGGGGATAAGGATCCACCCTATTTACCTACGCCTTCTTCCTCCCTTTCCTACCCATCTCTCGCGCACCCGAGCTCCAGCGCCCAAGCCCGCACTTCCCACCTCAACCTTCTCCAGCAATGTCCGGAGCGGGAGGCAAATGGATGGTCTCCACCGTTACGGAGGACAAAATCAAGAAGCTAAGGAAGGGCGGGTATCTGTCCAAGGACATCGCGCACCGGCTTCCCGAGAAGGGACAGCTTATCCCCACCCCAAGGCCCCATGAGAGGGTGGTATTTCTCCTCCACTTCCTTCGTGGACTGGGTTTTCCACTCCACCCATTTGTCCGGGGGCTCATGTTCTACTATGGCCTGGATTTCCATGATCTGGCTCCGAACTTCATCCTCAACATCTCGGCGTTTATCGTCGTGTGCGAGGCCTTTCTCCGCGTCCGCCCCCATTTCGGCCTCTGGCTCAAGACTTTCAACGTCAAGCCCAAGGTGGTGAGCGGCAGCCAGGCAGAGTGTGGAGGTGCCATGGCGGGCAAGATGGCCAATGCCCTATGGTTCGAGGGCTCTTTCGTGGAGACCCTAAAGGAATGGCAATCGGGTGGTTTTATATCACCGAGCCACGCGATCCAGAATGGACCGCGGTCCCTGAGTTCTGATCCGGACCCCAACACGGCTTGTGTCCTGGAAAGAGACGGGCCTGTCGTGGGGCGACGAGAAAGAGGTGACCGGATTGCAAACATGCATCCGGTCCCTGGTGAACAAGCCAATCCGGCTTGTCAATATAATACAGGTTATGCTCGTCCGCTGGATCCTCCTGTGCCAACACCGGGATTTCAATCTATGGGAGTTCAACTCGGCGCAGCATCAAACCCTCAGCAGGCTCTTCGACACAACATATGAAGATGCCTGGAAGATGCTATTCAAGGGCGCCGAGGTTCCCGCATCCGCCTCCGAGGACCGCGGATACAGCTCGCAGCGTAACGCTAGCAAGGTATGCCATCTACACCTGTTACAGGATGTTCAAGCTTTTTTCATAGTTTGACTCTATGCGGGATCTAAACTCCCTTGCCTTTGACAGGCTTGGCAGGCGATGGCCGAACCGATTAACTGTCCGGCTCCACTGCCCGAAGACCCAGCCCCAGCTCTACTGGTGAAGCTGCTGACTCCGGCGCCTTATGTGGTGCCGAAGAAGAAGGCCAAGAAGAAGAAGACCACGGGGACTCGAAAGAGTACCCGTAATGTGGTGTTGTCGGACTCGTCATCAGGCGAGTCCGAGGCGCCCTCCTCCCATGAAAACGAGGAGGAGGAAGAAGAAACCTCTCCCTCCAGCGGGGGGAGGAAAGAAGAGGGAGGCTGCCCCAATTGGGGAGGCCAAGGGGTCCAGGAAGAGGAAGACCCCTCCGCCGGACTATTCCCCCGACACCGAAGAAGACGAAGAGGAGTGGCCGGGCAGGGCCAGGCGTCCGGCGAAATCGTAAGTTCGGATATCAGAGTAACTTGTGATGTTCCTTTGTTGCACAGCTTTACCTAATGTCGATGATACTTATGTAGACTGCCCCGGGCCAAACTCAACGACTCATCGAGCGGCTCCCTGGATTCATCGGACGTGAACTCTGTTCCGCCCGCTGTCTCCCCCAGCACTGCGGACGACGCCGAAGTGGCGTCGCGACAAGCTCCGGGGCAGGAGGAGGTGGTCCTGGAGGAGCCGCAAGGCAACCTCCCGGACACCAGGAGTAAAGGGGACAAGACCCCCAGGGCTCCAAGTCCGGCCTTAAGCCGGACACCGTGCCGAAATCTTCAACGATTCCGAACCGCGGTAGGCGAGCTCCTTCCAAGAGGAGCAAGCCTTCTGAGCCGGCAACCTCCGTCCAACCAGAGGTGCCGGACAATCTGCTGGAGGTGCTTGAAGGCGCCTCCATCGACGAGGAGCACCGTACTATTATGAGTACGGTCATCCAGAAGGTCCAGTCTGCCAAGAGCGGGCTGAGTGAAGCTTGCGCTAGCCTCCTAATAGGCTTCGAGGTAAGTAAAAATATGTAAAAATATTACCGCATAGACAGTAGCCCCTGATGCTCTATTTTCCGTTCGGAAAGAAAAGCCGAATAGAGGATCTATTAAATTTCGCAGGAGTCTAACAATAAAGAGTCAATATGCGTATGCAGGCTTCGTTGCTGTCCACCGCCGCACTGACTGCGGAGGTGGGTGTCCTGAAACAGGGACTCAGCGATCCGAGCAAGAGCTCGGCCTTGCCAAGCGGAAACTCGAGGAGAAAGAAGGTAAGAAATACCTTACAGAAATAAGTGCCTATAGAGAGGCGTGATTGCAAAAAATAACAGGATTGTACTGCTTATTGTAGGGGCCACGACTGAGGTGGCGACCCTCAAGCAGGCGCTGTCTGAGGCCGAAAAGAAAACGGCCGCAGAGCGCACCGAGCGAGAAAAACTTGGGGCTCAGGTCGGCGAGGTGCAGCAAGAGCTTCAGGCTCTCATGAGAAAACATGAGAGTTTGGAGCTTGAGTCAGAGACCCGAGTGTCCGAGCTCGCGGCGGCCCTTGAGACTGCCAAGTCTGCCAAGGCCGAAGCCCAAAAGGCCCTCCGAGAGTTGGAGGATATGAAGAAGATAGCAGCGGGTAAGGCATTCTTTATGCAGAGTAGAAATATAAAAGTAAACTACTTGTTACTTACCCGAATCCGGAGTTCTCCAGGGGCATTCGCAGATCTTCCCCACAGCGTATCCGATGCCGCCGCATTCTACCGAGCTGAAGAGGGCAGCTCGATGGAGAAGGTGTTCTGGTCTCAGTATGCTGAGGCCGGACACCCTGTGCCCTTGAGCGACCAGCTGAAACAGCTAGCCGAACTCCACAAGGCGGCCGAACAGGCCATGAAGGGCTTCATAGTTCGGCTGTGGCCCAGAGAGGCCCTGCCTGGGAGCTACTTCGGGCTGGTGCGGCAGCTGGTGGAGGCCTGTCCAAGGCTCGAGGTCCTCAAGCGCTCCGTCTGCATCGAAGGTGCCCTTAGGGCCCTTGCTCGTGTAAAGGTGCACTGGGGTAAGCTACACGATGAGAAGCTCATGAAGGACGGGTCACCGCCGGGGAACGAGCATCGCAAGCCCGAGAACTATTACAAGGATGTTCTTGCAGGTGCTTGCCTTGTGGCAGATGAATGTACCAAGATGTAATTTTTGAATAAACTCGCTCGTTTTTATCCTGTGCGCTGAAAACTTGTTTATAGGCGCTTAAGCAATGCTTGTTGAATTTAAAATATTATTTTCTGTGCGGGCGTTTATCAAAAAATTGAGAGATGGCTAGTCATCAGCTTCTGCCCCCATGCCACTAGTGCTGGGGTGTTCGGGGATAAACCTGAGCGCTCTTTTTCCCATAGTTGGGTCCTTCGAGGGAGGCGCTCAGCACGGCGAACCAGGCAATCGGACTATAATGCTTGAACACTCTCACTTAGCCATAGAATGTTATAATTTTAAATTTCGGCAAAGCCCCTAGTTCGGAAGACCGAGTTCGGGGCGCTATCCACGCCTTGGCTGGGGTTATCCAGCTCCTCGCTCAAAGCGGCATAGGCCTTTAGGGACCCGAAAAATCTCTCAAACAGCGACCGGTCTCTCGCCTCATCATGACAGTTAGTTTTAGCTTTCTCCACCGAGGTGCTTAGCCCAGCTCAACCGGGGCACAATCGTAGTGGTTCTCCTAGTGCTACCTTAGCCGATATAGCAAAACGTAAGGCACCAAAACATAGGAGCCGGGCAAACCCAACTATTGACCCAAATCATGATTCGGAGCCGATGCATATAGTGCTATAAGTTCGGGGTGCCGCACTTGTGAAAGTGTACGGACTTCTCACACCATATTAAAGTGTACTGAAGCCCCTGGCGTACTTGTCATACCATAGTGTACGGGTGCAACATGTCATTAATGAACATATATAAAATAGAGTAATGCAAAAAATAGACAAAAAGCTAAGCATTGTTTATAGAGAGGCTATTTATCAAAGCCGAACGATACAAATAGTGTGATAAGCAAAAGATATTGGACTATTCAGTATGTCCTGACCAGGGGCAGGCCGCGGAATTGTATTTAAAGCAGGTATACCGCTCGTAACAGAGACCACCTGGGTGTTCCATAATGCGGCATGGCTTGTCTGCCTCCCTGGATCTTGCATCGTTTGTGCGGCAGTCGAGTTGCCGAACAGGTCGTCCAAAGTATGGAGTCCTGAAAGTAAGAAAAAATTAAAAAGAATCCGGCAGCCCCTAGTACATTTTAAGCCGTATGTTGGGCGTGCCGTTTATTGTGCCCCTTCCCCTGTGCCCATGGTATTTCAAGGGCGTAGTTGTGTACGCGAGGTACTGGTTTCGCTAGGTCGCGAAAGCTGGGGTTGGGGCCGCATTGCTACGCTTGCTCAGAGTGTGCCAGGCGGTCCTGCTGTAGGTTACTCTGGGCGCGCTTGGCAGTGTCTGGCTTTTTAGTGGCCGGACTGGGGAATTGCCTAAGAAGGCTACTTTGTACCTCCGCTGCGAGAGCCGCCGTATGCTCCTCCGTACGGAGGGAGCGTTCGGTGTTTCTGTTGACCGTGATTACTCCTCGAGGGCCTGGCATCTTGAGTTTGAGATATGCGTAATGCGGCACCACATTGAATTTTGCGAACGCGGTTCGTCCGAGCAGGGCGTGATAGCCACTACAAAACGGGACTATATCGAAGATTAACTCTTCGCTTCGGAAATTATCCGGGGATCTGAAGACCACGTCAAGTGTTACTGAGCCTGTACAGTTGGCTTCTACACCTGGTATAACGCCTTTAAAGGTCGTTCTTGTGGGTTTGATCCTTGAGGGATCTATGCCCATTTTCCGCACTGTGTCCTGATAAAGCAGGTTCAGGCTACTGCCGCCGTCCATGAGGACTCATGTGAGGTGAAATCCGTCGATGATTGGGTCGAGAACCAGTGCGGCAAAGCCGCCATGATGGATGCTAGTGGGATGGTCCCTTCAATCAAAGGTGATCGGGCAGGAGGACCATGGGTTGAACTTTGGGGCGACTGGCTCCATCGCGTATACGTCCCGCAGCGCACGCTTCCGCTCCCGCTTGGGAATGTGGGTTGCGTATATCATGTTCACCGTCCGCACTTGTGGGGGAAAGCCCTTCTGTCCATTGTTGTTCGGCGGCTTGGGCTCCTCGTCGTCGCTGTGCAGCCCCTTGTCTCTGTGTTTGGCTCTTAATTTGCCTGCCTGCTTGAACACCCAACAATCCCTGTTAGTGTGATTGGCTGGCATTTCGGGGGTGCCATGTATCTGGCACAAGCGATCGAGTATTCGGTCCAAACTAGAAGGGCCCTGGGTATTCCTTTTGAATGGCTTTTTCCGCTGACCGGATTTATAGCCTCTGAATCCGGCATTGACTGCCGTCTCTTCATTGTTGTCGCTGTTAACACGGCGTTTTTGTTTGTTCCGTCGTGTCCTGCCACTTTTGTCCTTGGTGTCCGAATTACCAGGGTTCTTTGATAAGTTGTTACTATGAGCTAGCCAGCTGTCTTCTCCCGTGCAAAAGCGGGTCATGAGTGTCGTGAGGGCTGCCATGGATTTCGGCTTTTCCTGTCCCAGGTGCCGGGCAAGCCACTCGTCGCAGATGTTATGCTTGAAGGCTGCTAGGGCCACTGCGTCCAGATAGTCGACTGTCTGGTTTTTCTTTGTTAGGAACCGTGTCCAGAATTGTCTGGATGATTCTTCTGGCTGCTGAATTATGTGGCTTAAGTCGTCGGCATCCGGCGGCTGCACGTAAGTGCCCTGGAAGTTATCGAGGAATGCGGCTTCCAGGTCCTCCCAAGAACCGATTGAGTCTGCTGGCAAGCTGTTGAGACAATGTCGGGCCGGTCCTTTAAGTTTGAGCGGGAGATACTTCATGGCGTGTAGATCATCGCCGCGTGCCATGTGGATGTGAAGGAGATAGTCCTCAATCCATACCGCCGGGTCTGTGGTGCCATCGTATGATTCGATGTTTACGGGTTTGAAGCCCTCTGGGATTTTATGATCCATTACTTCATTCGTGAAGCATAGCGGGTGTGCGGCGCCTCTGTACTGGGCTATATCACGACGCAGCTCAGAAGAGCTATGTCTCTTGTGTTCGGCCCGGCCGGATTTGTTGTATCCGAGTGAAGATCATTGTCCCATGTCGTAGGGCGCCTGCGCGATCCGTAGATCAATCTTGTCTGTCTTGCCTTATCCTCCAGTATGTCTCGCAGGTCAGGCGCATTTTCCCGTGCCTTAGTTATGCGGCGTCGGGGCATGGCTTCGTTGGAGGGCTGAGCGGCCTCTCTGTCACGGCCACGGGGTGGCCGGTCTGCCATGTCATGCGCTGGTGATGTAGGTGCTTCCTCCTCTGATCGGGGTAGTGGCCTGCGCTTCGGGTAACTCTTGGAGGGGTGTTCGAGTTCATACTCTTCGGCCTCAAGTACTTCAGTCCATCTGTCAACTAGCAAATCTTGGGCAGCTTTAAGTTGTTACTATTTTTTCTTGAGGCTGCTTGCCGTGGCTAAAAGCCCGCGTTTAAAACGCTCTTGTTCGGCGGGGTCTGATCATATGACGAATTCGTCGTCATCGAGGCTTGCCTCATCTTCGGAGGGAGGCGTATAGTTATCATCCTCGACCTCTTGGTCTGCCGCTCTCTCATGAGGGCTGGCTTCTCCATCTTCCTATGCCAAATCTTGCTGAGGTGGGTGTTCTTCGGTGCTGTCCGGGGTAGTATTATCTCCCGTGCCGAAATCACCGTTTTTCCTTTGGCGGGATTTAGAGCGGCGCCGCTGACGCCGGCGCTTTGGCTGTTTCTTGGGGGCGTCATCCCCCATTGTTCCATCGCCATATCCATCTTTTGGAGTATCCACCATGTATATGTCGTATGACGAGGTGGCCTTCCAGCGCCCTATAGGTGCTGGTTCCTGTTCACCTCCTATATCGTCGTCCATGCCGTCGATGTCTTCGGAGCCGAAGTCAAGTATGTCGGTTAAATCGTCGACAGTGGCTACAAAGTGGGCGGTGCGTGGGTTTTGAATTTCCTCACCTCTGTATCCCACCCTTGCTGACCGTAGTCCGGCCAAGGCTCTCCTGATAAAGAGAGAGACTTAAGAGAATTCAGGATGTCGCCAAAAGGCGAATGCTGAAAGATGTCCCCTGCGGTGAACTCCATTACCGGCGCCCACTCGGATTCGATTGGTAGGGGTGCGGGGGCTCGGAGTTCGGAGAGGAATCCGGCTCCTCAGAGTCATGGGCCATGCGGAGTGTGGGGCTGGAGTTCGGCTCGATCGCCTCTGGGATCGCAGCCCCTGAGGCAGCGTCCAACCGCTGATCCTCGATCGGCGCAGTAGGTTCCGAATCAATGGTCGAAACCGATGCGTGTGCGGCCTCCAAGGCGCTGTTCGGCGGCAGAGCTATATCATGCCCATCGAGACAGTGTGGCACGCTAGGCTGTGGCTCGAATCCGTCGAAGATCAAGTCTCCGCGGATGTTAGCCGTGTAGTTTAGGCTTCCAAACCTGACCTGATGGCCAGGGGCGTAGCTTTCGATCTGCTCAAGGTGGCCGGGTGAGTTGGCCCGTAGTGCGAAGCCGCCGAAGATGAAGATCTGTCCGGGGAGAAAAGTCTCACCCTGGACCGCATCATTGTTGAAGATCGAAGGAGTCATCGCGCCTGAAGGCGACGACACAGAGGAACTCTCAACGAGAGCACCAATGTCGGTGTCAAAACCGGCGGATCTCGGGTAGGGGGTCCCGAACTGTGCGTCTAGGCCGGATGGTAATAGGAGACATGGGACACTTTGTTTTACCTAGGTTCGGGCCCTCTCGATGGAGGTAAAACCCTACTCCTGCTTGATTAATACTGATGATATGGGTACTACAAGAGTAGATCTACCACGAGATCAAGGAGGCTAAACCCTAGAAGCTAGCCTATGGTATGATTATTGTGTATGGAGTTGATCCTCTACGGACTACAACCCTCCGGTTTATATAGACACCGGATAGGGTTAGGGTTACACAGAGTCGGTTACAATGGTAGGAGATCTTGAATATCGCATCGCCAAGCTTGCCTTCCACGCCAAGGAAAGTCCCATCCGGACACGTGATGAAGTCTTCAATCTTATATCTTCATAGTCCAGGAGTCCGGCTGAAGGTAGAGTCCGGCTATCTGAACACCCCCTAATCCAGGACTCCCTCAGAGAGGGACTGGTGGGATGGGTGGGTGGGGCGTGCGTGGTGTGGAACGGATGCGGGTGGGGGCGCCCCAGATCGTGCCACCTCATTGATCCGTGGGATCGATCCGTGTGCTGTGCTTTTTTTTCGCCGTCTGCAATTGTTTTTACAGACGGCAAAGAGCTCTCTTTGCTGTCTGTAAAATAAATCACAGATGGCAAAGTTTTTGCTGTCTGTGATTTTTTTACAGACGGCAAAAAGAGCTCTTTGCCGTCTGTAAAAAAGAATCCCAGACGACAAAGAATCTTTGTTGTCTGTGTTTTTTTACAGACGGCAAAGTATGGATTTGCCGTCAATTGTTCTTTGCCGTCAGCCGCCGTTGGCGAAGTTTGTCTTTGCCGTCTGGCCTGACGAAATGCTGACGGCAAAGAACAGTACTGACGACAAATCTCCAGTTTCTCATAGTGTTCCAATCAATCCGTTGGGCTATTCCTATAGGTGTCACGAACAGCCCTAGAGTTCGTACTAGAATAACACCTTAAGGCACAAATCAATCAAAACCCTAATGTCACCTAGATACTCCAATGTCACCTCAAGTATCCATGGGTATGATTATACGATATGCGTCACACAATCTCAGATTCATCTATTCAACCAACACATAGAACCTCAAAGAGTGCCCCAAAGTTTCTACTGGAGAATCATGACGAAAACGTGTGCTAACCCCTATGCATAGATTCATGGGCGGAACCCGCAAGTTGATCACCAAAACATACATCAAGTGAATCACGTGATATCCCATTGTCACCACAGATACGCACGGCAAGACATACATCAAGTGTTCTCAAATCGTTAAAGACTCAATCCGATAAGATAACTTCAAAGGGGAAACTCAATCCATTACAAGAGAGAGAGGGGGAGGAGAAACATCATAGGATCCAAATATAATAGCAAAGCTCGCGATACATCAAGATCATATCACCTCAAGAACATGAGAGAGAGAGAGATCAAACACATAGCTACTGGTACATGCCCTCAGCCCCGAGGGAGAACTACTCGCTCCTCATCATGGAGAGCACCGGGATGATGAAGATGGCCACCGGAGAGGGATTGCCCCCTCTGGCAGGGTGCAGGAACGGGTCTAGATTGGTTTTCGGTTGCTACGGAGGCTTCTGGCGGCGGAACTCCCGATCTATTCTGCTCCCCGATCATTTTAGGGTATATGGAGATATATAGGCGGGAAAAGTACGTCAGGGGAGCCACGTGGGGCCCATGAGGGTGGAGGGCGCGCCCAGGGGGGTGGGCGCGCCCCCTTGCCTCGTGGCCTCCTCGTTGCTTCCCTTACATGGACTCCAAGTCTCCCGGGTTGCTTTCCTTCCAAAAATAAGTTCCGTGAAGTTTCAGGTCAATTGGACTCCATTTGATTTTCCTTTTCTACGATACTCTAAAACAAGGAAAAAACAGAAACTGGCACTTGGCTCTAGGTTAATAGGTTAGTCCCAAAAATCATATAAAATCTATACCTACTATTAAAGGGAGGTGATATTCTTGGTTTCGTCCCTTTTGGTTTCGTCCTGCTTTGATGATATATTTTTCTAACTGAGGTGGTACTATTTTTTTACGCTGCGCAGGTTCGCTCATGTTTTTGTTTCGGGCTCGCAGGATCGCTTGTTAGGACCCCGACTCAATGCCACATCGATCTAGCATGTAACACCTCATATCATTTTGCGGCCTCACGCACGGTATTCCCACGGGTGTCGCCTTACCTTTGCCCGGGACCGTTTGCGCCTTTTGGCACACGTATATGACAGTGTCGCTAGCATCCATATGATAAGGAGCCCGGGCTGACATGGCTAGTCGTAAACCCAAAGTGGCACAGACTTACAGGGACAGGCATCCATGACCCAGCATCGAACATGTCGGTCATCAACGAGTGAATCCAGGCTGTAGCACTGGGCTAGCAGGACTCTGGTGAACCGGGCTATAACGGGCTAACAGGACTCTGGTATTCATCGCGTGACATTTCCCCGAAGGGACAGACACAGGAACGAAGAAGGACACATGCCGGCCAGCCTAAGTGTTCCGGAGCAGTAGCAAGCTACCATGGCTCAGTGGAATCACTAGGAGACATTTCCCGGTAAGAGAGGCTACTAAGGATAAACAACTAGATAGTCAGATCCCACACATACCAAGCATTTCAATAACATACACACAATATGCTCGATATGTGCAAATACAACATGGCATCACAACATGACTCTACGACTCAAGTAATTTATTCAATAGGCTCCGAGGAGCGAGATATTACAAACATGGGTCTCATGACCCAACAATCAGAGGATACAAGTCAAAGCACATGCGGAAGCTTAACATGTCTGAGTACAGACAACTATAAATGAAAAAGGCTGAAAAGCCTGACTATCTACCAGATCCTACCGAGGGCACAAGATCGTAGCTGAGGTAACAAGCTAAACGTCGAAGTCCACGTGGAACTACTAGTGAGACTGAAGTCTCTCGGCAAAAACATAAAATAAGCAACGTGAGTACAAATGTACCCAGCAAGACTTACATCAGAACTAACTACATATGCATCATTATCAACAAAGGGGATGGTGGGGTTTAACTGCAGCAAGCCAGCTTTGACTCGGTGGCTATCCTGAACTACGACTGCAAGTAACTCTTTTGGGGTGGCGCACACGAGTCCACATATTCACCATATCAATACACCACTATGGATCCGCTCCCGTCTCCCTACGAGAACGCCATCCATAGCACTCACGCTTATCTTGCGTATTTTAGAGTATCCACTTTCACTTGTCTATGAACTGATATAAGCAACCCAGAAGTCCTTTTCCGCGGACACGGCTATTCGAATAGATGATGTTAACCCTGCAGGGGTGTACTTCTTCACACACGCTCTCACCACTTACCACCGTTTACATGACATGTACTCGGCAACCTTCAAGCGGAAGCCCAACGTGGGTGTCGGCCACGGCCTGCCTAAACACTCAAGTCTCTAGTCCAGGTTTATCGCCTATTCGGGTTCCATCCATGAGGAGATCCGGCCGGAGTTTCGCTCACAGCCCCAAACGATGTGAACAGGGTTCCCGAGACACCAAACGGGCGCCCGGTACACCGTGCCACGTGCCTACCGCATCACAGCCCACCCCTACGGTCAGCGCTGCGCACGGCCTCCAGCATACTACAAACACCAGAAACTACTTGCAACTCCTGGACAGAGGACAAGGGTGATTAAGAAGCCGAAAGGGTCCATTGGTTTCGGGCCCAATGCGTGGTAGTAGCTGAATCATGGATCACAAACACAGAACTCAGTTCCTGAGGACGGCTGCAATGAGACAACCCACCATGTACTCCTACATGGCCTCTCACCGCTACCTTTACCAAATCGTGTTCACACGCTTAGCTCACACACTGTAGGACATGTTCACACACCTCTGATTCATCCCCGATGAATCAGACCTGACTCAACTCTAAGCAATAGCAGGCGTGACAAACAAACATGAATGAGTAGGCACAACATGGCTCAAACAACTCCTACTCATGCTAGTGGGTTTCATCTATTTACTGTTGCAATGACAGGTCATGCAGAGGATAAAGGGGTTCAGCTACCGCGGCAAGTAACAGATGAATCGTTGTTGTCCTAATGCAGTAAAAGAGAGCAGGAGCGAGAGAGTGGGATTATATCGGAATGAACAAGGGGGTTTTGCTTGCCTGGCACTTCTGAAGATAACATTGAGTCTTCATCAGTGTCAACGATCACATCATCGGTATCACGTCTATCGAGAGGGGACAAATACCGGCAAACAAGAAAGAACACAATCAATGCAATGCACAATATGATGCATGCTATGACATGGCAATATGAATGTGTTTTGGGCTAATGCACCTAGCTATGATTTAAATGAAGTTGGTTTGAATACATGATTCAAACTCCAACTCCATATATGATTATTCAAATGCCATTTAATTGATTTGTGCTAAAAAGCAGCTATAAGTTGTTCTAACATGCATGAAAATGGTACAGATGGATAGATTGGATTTTTCTGATCATTTTTCATATATAAATTATTTCATTTGGAGTTACGGTTAATTTTCTATGATTTATTGAAGTTTTAGCTATTTCTGGAATTTTCCTGATTATTTATAAAATAAACTAAATTCCAGAAAAGGAATATTGCGTCAGCATGGCGTTGGCATGATGTCAGCAGGTCAATAGGGGCTGGTCCGGTCAAACCTGACGTGTGGGGGCCACACGTCAGTGACTTAGGTGACTAACAGAGTTAATTAACTCTAACTAATCAAATTAATAGCCACGGGGCCCACTGTCAGTGTCAGCAGGGGTAATTAGTTTAACTAATTTAATTAGTACTAATCCTAATTAACTAACAGGGCTGGGCCCCACCTGTCATTGAGTCAGGGGCGTCCAACTGGGGTCAAACCCGGGTAAAACCCACCGGCGGCTTGATGCCGGCGAGGCCAGCCGCGGTGGCGAGCCTCGGGTTTTGCCCACAGGGCTCGGTTTTGCTCGGGGTTTGTGGCTACAGCGAGCTGGAAGACTCGCGCATCTAGTGGTGGTGGCGGCAGCAGCTGCGGTGGTCAGGATCGACGGCGGCGACCAAATCGGCGGCGGCCGGAGTTCGGGTGCAGGCGGTGGCGATGCTGCGGTGCACTAGAGGAGAAACCGGAAGGTGCTACGTGCTCCAGGGGGTTCGCTGAGCACGCTGACGTGCTCGTTTTCGAGCTTACGCGTCTGTGGCCATGACGGCAACATGGCCGGCGGAGCCGAGCTCTCGGCTGTGATGGCCAACGGGGTTTGGGGGCAGCTCGAGCAACGTGACTAGGGGGAGAAGGAAGAGGAGCTCACGGGGAGTTGGCCGGTGCAGACGACGGGGCCGGGGAAGCGTCGGAGCGAGCGGGATGGCGAGGCGGATCTCCGGCGGCCGAGGAGGGGGGAAACGTCGGGGGTGGCGCTCCGGGGCTCCTCTGGTCGCGTGAGACGACGAGGAGGACGAGGGAGGACCGGCGGAGCTCGAGGGCGTGTCGGAGAGGCTTCGGGATGGCTGCGGCCGCGCGAGCGCTGGTCGGCGGCGACGGGCTCCGTTCGGTCGCGGGAGGGAGAGAGAGCAGAGGGGATAGGGACGGAGGGAGAGACACGGGAGTGAGAGAGGGTCGAGGGGGCCGCGTGGCGTCTCCAGGGAGTAGCGGAGGCAAGCAGGGAGGCAGGAGGTGGCCGAGCGCGTGCCGGCGTGCGTCGGCCACGCGCGCTGGCTACTGGCGCGAGGAAGACGACAGGGGGGGAGTGGAGATGGGCTGGGCCGGCTTCTGCAGCAGGCCGCACAGGTAGGCGCCAGGTAGGTCTTCTGCTCTTTTTTTTTTATTTCTGTTCTGTTTTCTATTAATTGCCACTGAATTCAAATTCAAACAAATTTGAAAACAGTGCCAAAACTCCCCTGGATAATTTTATGTCACTTAAGGTCTACTCCTCGTAAACATAAAATATCTCAGGGCATTTGAAAATATATTCATTATATATTATGAATATAACTCCAAATTCAAATAAAATATTGATTTAAAATCAGAGCCCAAATAATTCCTTAGAAATGTCCCAAAATTTTGGTTTGATTTATAACTCTTGCCAAAATTGTCAGAGCTATTTCTAGGGCATTTTGGATTTACTGATTGCAATTTTAGGGTTTCTTGCCCCTTTATCAAAATGATTTCCGAGGCTTTCAATTTCCTCATTTCAACTTTCGGAATATAGACATGATGCACACATGAAGCTAGCCTAGAGCATTACCAGAAGCTAGGGATGTGACAACTCACCCCCACTAAACAAGAATCTCGACCCGAGATTCAAGTGTAGGGTAAGACGAAGGGGAAAACACAAACTAGTATAATCTTCACGATCCAGGGTGCATTCCATAAGAGTGTTGATTTGATCACCATCATTATCTTGACGTCTTGCTCCGAGAACTCCAACCAACATGACAACGAGAGGAGAAGGGAACTCTAGAAGGATCAATCTTCTCGAAGGTCGAGCAACTCAGGATTAACTCTCGGAATGAGACATAGCAACATCTCTCGAGCTGAGAGACGAAGCACACCTCTAGAGGGATGGAGTGGAGCAGATGACGAGGTTTCACTAGGTTGACAACAATTCCACGCTTAAAAGGGTGGTGAAAGGTTGTCAACACAGCGAGGAGTTGAGTTTTCCATGATGCCACAGAGATGCACCTTAGGGAAGGTGACTCGTAGAAATATCCCCTTAAGTGGCAAAAGAATTACCTTTGATTCAAAGATCATTGAAACTCTTTATACCAACTTAAGGCAAATCATAATCGATCATTTAGAGGGGTTCGGTAGAATGGCATACTCGGACTTGGATGATGTGGATTACCTTGTTGAAGACAACGTAATGGATGAATTTGCTTATCACCGGAAATGGAAGAGACCCGTGGTAGAATGGCACATTGGCGGTGCAAGCTGGAAACAAAATGCAAATGCTGGGAATGATTCTGGTAACTGGGAAAGAACCCAACAATAGAGAGTGAATTCACTGTTTGAAAAGGTCATAGCGTTGCCGAGGAAACTGAGAGGAATCCCGGTTAGTGCCGATGATAACACGTAGCGCTTGTGCGTGCTCTCAAGAACTTGAGCATTTCCACAATCATCAAGGTTTTATCAACATCCGTGTCAAGGGTGCTGACAACACAACATACTACTATGATGAATAGCGATGGACGATGCAGATGCAAAGGAGGATAACACTTTCTCAGATTTCACCTTAGCGAGGCCAGGGAACCAAAATCTGCATGATCGACTGAGGGACATTTAGCACTTGGCTTCTAATGTTCTCCTTGACGTGCTAGTGTATCCCATTCAGATATGGTTTGATAACTAGAACATCAAGTAAAAGGTCGGACTTCGGGAGCTCAAAAATCCATAGGGGCAACTAGGGAGTAAATCCTACGAAATCCCTAGGGGGAGGTGGCCAACTTCTCCAATCAAGATACTACAATATTAGGTCTCCCGACGGGGTGTGTTGGCCACGACATTCACTTTACCGGTTATTGCGAGACCAATATTATAATTCTTTGGGAAATGTTCCAACCATCATATCTGCCTGAGATTCAGATCTGGTTGGTGTCAGGATATTCCAGACTCATCGAGTCTAGGAAGAAAAACGAAAGTTTGCAACACAAATCGACGAGATGACGTTGCGAGATTCTCGGGGAATGAACTACGATAGTAAGCTCCAAAACATGAGCTGGTTCTGCTACAAACATGTGAACACGTTGTCCCAGACAAGCATGGCCATGTAGTAGTCTTATAATTAAACACTACCAAGTTCAGGTGGGGAACCATCATCGAGCATATCGAAGTCTTTACGCAAGTCCATGGATTAGATCCCAAGCATAGACTTCTTTTCCTTGAACAAGTCAATTAGTGGCTTAGTGTGCTAGGGACACATATAGAATGAAGGTTGCAAGTCTTCGAACCACAGAATACTTTCGCACGTATGCATGACTGATTTGGGATGATTCCAGAGGAAGCAAAACTAACTTTCTCAAATTCACGGCGGCAACTTTCACCAAATGCACGTGTATAAGAGGAAGTCACTCCTTTCATCAAACAAGTACTTCATGAGCTAGCATGAAGAAAATGCTTTCAAAAGTTTCCAACACTAGCTTAATGTTCAGCAAAATTATGGAGAAGACAAGGACGTTGTCGATGGGCTCGACAACAATCCATCCAGCTTCCCATGGAGATGGAATTCCATAACTATGTGAACAAGGTGATAGTATTGGTCAGACCCATAAGATATAATGCTGTATGCTCGAGGAGTCAACCACGAGTAAGACAACATTACGAACATCGTTGCTTCTGATTTGATTTGAGAATAGCCCACACTCAAACCAAAGTTTTAACAAGATAATAGGTCCAACAACTGATCACGGGGACCAATCGATGAAGACATCATCTTTCTTCAACACACACATACAAAGGGTATCCCTTTGAAATGAACTAAGTCAGGTAAGCTTTTATCTTCCAACTCTCCAAGTTGTTGTCTAGCTTAACCAACTAGCTCAGGGTTATCTAGCACCGATTCTTGGAGAGAAGGTGGTTCACAAGAAGCCAACTTGATCACGAGCTCAACATAACAGTCAAGGGACAACCTGGTAATACTTCCGAGAAGATATTCGGAAAATCACGAACCACCGGTATGTTACTAAGCTCGAGAACAATCTCGCTTTTGAGGGCAAGACGATATGATCAAATGAGTGAGGACTTGAAAAGATCCTAACTCATCAATCGAAGGGTGCACCGAAATAAGGACTAGGTAGCACGATCAGTCTTAGAAGGATGATTCAAAAACCAACACGCTAAGAATGAAATTATTATCCTTTAACTACCAAGCAACGAGGTTGCTGGGAGTATTGATTTCACACATCACAATTCATTTGTCGGTATTCCGGTTGCATCAACACGAGGACCGAGGAATGACTAATGATGGTGAGAAGTATCACTACCAAGAGTTCATAGGATGGTGTGCAATTCCTATAACAATCCCGATATAAAGATGGTAATACTCCAAGGTAGAGCAGAACAAAAGCTGGATTAGCAATTTGTTCTGCGGAGCACAACTTCTTTGACCCAATCCTGGATATGGAAGAGGTACTGGAGTTTGTTTCTCCTAGTCATTCCGCGATAGAATGGCTTGACGGACCACAAGAGTAATAGGTATCGATAAACGAATGCATGCATACTCTTGACTATCAATTGATAGACGAGGGTCAGAATGCAACTAAAGAGAACAACTCAAAGGAACATATAATTTTCTGAGTTGTGGATGCATAGATTAGTATGTCGAGCGAGATCAACATTTCTTCCAGATAACCCATGCAGAGAGATAGGACTGGCAGAGTCACAATATAGCATGGATAACTCATCGAGAGCACTCTTGCTGTCATCTTTTGGTTCAGAAGAACTCCTGCCAAGAATGGTTCATGGTAATTGGAAGAAGGATGTACCATGAACCTCGAGGAGTATCGCAAAGGTTACTAATATCCTAAAGGAACTCGCAACACTATCAACATGATGTAGGTAGGGTGAATCTCGGGTTCAAGAACCCAGGAATAGAATACCTACTAACTAAATGGCATCACGGGATGCTTTCGATAATGACGGCCAGAATCATCACACTGGAAACACAGATCATGAATAGACCACTAGATGATCCCCTAAGCACTTAGGGTCATAACTATTAACTCCAACATATATGTCGAGGCAACAGAGTACCTCAACTCACCGATTAGTGTGGTTAATCTGGCCCAAAGGAACATCGGAACGGGAGGAAGGGATTTTGCAAATGCTTCAGACTATTTAGAAACCTGGGATGACTCGGACAGCATAACGGCTGTAAATGCTCAAAAAGATTTGAGACAATCACAAAAATGGTGGCATAACCACTCAGAAGCACAATATCAAGGTTTCGAGATCATCAGTTAACATACAGAAGTAGTAGCAACTGGACTCAAGCTTAAATCGAACAATCTTATAAGTCTACGGACTAGTAACATGTGATCCTGATAGAAAGAAGAGAAAGTCTAGTTCCTTAACCCCGCAGGAAAGATAAGATGACTCAGATCAGAAGGGCATAAGGTATAAGGAGTAAAAAGAGCCTTACGTTCCATCCCACAATCAATTGCCTTATATAACTAAAGAATTTCTAGACTCAACTTCGACCAGATTGGCTTGGTAATCCTACAGGCAGTCAAGCTCTGATACCAACGCTGTCAGGACCCCGACTCAATGCCACATCGATCTAGCATGTAACACCTCATATCATTTTGCGGCCTCACGCACGGTATTCCCACGGGTGTCGCCTTACCTTTGCCCGGGACCGTTTGCGCCTTTTGGCACACGTATATGACAGTGTCGCTAGCATCCATATGATAAGGAGCCTGGGCTGACATGGCTAGTCGTAAACCCAAAGTGGCACAGACTTACAGGGACAGGCATCCATGACCCAGCATCAAACGTGTCGGTCATCAGCGAGTGAATCCAGGCTGTAGCACTGGGCTAGCAGGACTCCGGTGAACCGGGCTGTAGCGGGCTAACAGGACTCCGGTATTCATCGCGTGACATTTCCCCGAAGGGACAGACACAGGAACGAAGAAGGACACATGCCGGCCAGCCTAAGTGTTCCGGAGCAGTAGCAAGCTACCAAGGCTCAATGGAAACACTAGGAGACATTTCCCGGTAAGAGAGGCTACTAAGGATAAACAACTAGATAGTCAGATCCCACACATACCAAGCATTTCAATAACATACACACAATATGCTCGATATGTGCAAATACAACATGGCATCACAACATGACTCTACGACTCAAGTAATTTATTCAATAGGCTCCGAGGAGCGAGATATTACAAACATGGGTCTCATGACCCAACAATCAGAGCATACAAGTCAAAGCACATGCGGAAGCTTAACATGTCTGAGTAAAGACAACTATAAATGAAAAAGGCTGAAAAGCTTGACTATCTACCAGATCCTGCCGAGGGCACAAGATCGTAGCTGAGGTAACAAGCTAAACGTCGAAGTCCACGTGGAACTACTAGTGAGACTGAAGTCTCTCTGCAAAAACATAAAATAAGCAACGTGAGTACAAATGTACCCAGCAAGACTTACATCAGAACTAACTACATATGCATCATTATCAACAAAGGGGATGGTGGGGTTTAACTGCAGCAAGCCAGCTTTGACTCGGTGGCTATCCTGAACTACGACTGCAAGTAACTCTTTTGGGGTGGCGCACACGAGTCCACATATTCACCATATCAATACACCACTATGGATCCGCTCCCGTCTCCCTACGAGAACGCCATCCATAGCACTCACGCTTATCTTGCGTATTTTAGAGTATCCACTTTCACTTGTCTATGAACTGATATAAGCAACCCAGAAGTCCTTTTCCGCGGACACGGCTATTCGAATAGATGATGTTAACCCTGCAGGGGTGTACTTCTTCATACATGTTTCCACCACTTAGCGTCTGCACACGTCATGTGCTCGGCAGACTTCAAGCGAAAGCCGACGTGGGTGTAGACCACGACCTACCTAAACACTCAAGTCTCTAGTCCAGGTTTATCGCCTATTCGGGTTCCATCCATGAGGAGATCCGGCCGGAGTTTCGCTCACAGCCCCAAACGATGTGAACAGGGTTCCCGAGATACCAAACGGGCATCCGGTACACCGTGCCACGTACCTACCGCATCACAGCCCACCCCTACGGTCAGCGCTGTCCACGGCCTCCAGTAAGCTACAAACACCAGAAACTACTTGCAACTCCTGGACAGAGGACTAGGGTGAATAAGAAGTCGAGCGGGGTCATATTTCAGGGCCCAATGTATGGTAGTAGCTGAATCATGGATCACAAACACAGAACTCAGTTCCTGAGGACGGCTTCAATGAGACAACCCACCATGTACTCCTACATGGCCTCTATACCAACACTGTCAGGACCCCGACTCGATGTCACATCGATCTAGCCGGTAACACCTCATATCACTTTGCGGCCTCACGCACGGTATCCCCACGGGTGTCGCCTTACCTTTGCCCGGGACCGTTTGCGCCTTTTGGCTCACGTATATGATAGTGTCGCTAGCATCCATATGATAAGGAGCCCGGGCTGACATGACTAGTCGTAAACCCAAAGTGGCACAGACTTACAGGGACAGGCATCCATGACCCAGCTTCGAACGTGTCGGTCATCAGCAAGTGGGTCCGGGCTGTAGCACTGGGCTAGCAGGACTCCGGTAAACCGGGCTGTAGCGGGCTAACAAGACTCCGGTACTCAAAGCGTGACATTTCCCCGAAGGGACAGACACAGGAACGAAGAAGGACACATGCCGGCCAGCCTAAGTGTTCCAGAGCAGTAGCAAGCTACCATGGCTCAGCGGTAACACTAGGAGACATTTCCCGGTAAGAGAGGCTACTAAAGATAAACAACTAGATAGTCAGATCCCACACATACCAAGCATTTCAATCATTCACACAATATGCTCGATATGTGCAAATACAACGAAGCATCACAACATGACTCTACGACACAAGTACTTATTCAATAGGCTCCGAGGAGCGAGATATTACAAACAGGGGTCTCATGACCCAACAATCAGAGCATACAAATCAAAGCACAAGCGGAAGCTATCATGTCTGAGTACAGACATCTATAAATGAAAAAGGCTGAGAAGCCTGACTATCTACCAGATCCTGCCGAGGGCACAAGATCGTAGCTGAGGTATCAAGCTAAACGTCGAAGTCCAAGCGGAACTACTAGTGAGACTGAAGTCTCTCTGCAAAAACATAAAATAGGCAAACGTGAGTACAAATGTACCCAGCAAGACTTACATCAGAACTAACTACATATGCATCATTATCAACAAAGGGGTGGTGGGGTTTAACTGCAGCAAGCCAGCTTTGACTCGGTGGCTATCCTAAACTACGACTGCAAGCGACTCTTTTGAGGTGGCGCACACGAGTCCACATATTCACCAACCAATACACCACTATGGATCCGCTCCCGTCTCCCTACGAGAACGCCATCCATAGCACTCACGCTTATCTTGCGTATTTTAGAGTATCCACTTTCACTTGTCTATGAACTGATATAAGCAACCCAGAAGTCCTTTTCCGCGGACACGGCTATTCGAATAGATGATGTTAACCCTGCAGGGGTGTACTTCTTCACACACGCTCTCACCACTTACCGCCGTTTACACGACATGTACTCGGCAACCTTCAAGCGGAAGCCCAACGTGGGTGTCGGCCACGGCCTGCCTAAACACTCAAGTCTCTAGTCCAGGTTTATCGCCTATTCGGGTTCCATCCATGAGGAGATCCGGCCGGAGTTTCGCTCACAGCCCCAAACGATGTGAACAGGGTTCTCGAGACACCAAACGGGCGCCCGGTACACCGTGCCACGTGCCTACCGCATCACAGCCCACCCCTATGGTCAGCGCTGCGCACGGCCTCCAGCATACTACAAACACCAGAAACTACTTGCAACTCCTGGACAGAGGACAAGGGTGATTAAGAAGCCGAGAGGGTCCATTGGTTTCGGGCCCAATGCGTGGTAGTAGCTGAATCATGGATCACAAACACAGAACTCAGTTCCTGAGGACGGCTGCAATGAGACAACCCACCATGTACTCCTACATGGCCTCTCACCGCTACCTTTACCAAATCGTGTTCACACGCTTAGCTCACACACTGTAGGACATGTTCACACACCTCTGATTCATCCCCGATGAATCAGACCTGACTCAACTCTAAGCAATAGCAGGTGTGACAAACAAACATGAATGAGTAGGCACAACATGGCTCAAACAACTCCTACTCATGCTAGTGGGTTTCATCTATTTACTGTGGCAATGACAGGTCATGCAGAGGATAAAGGGGTTCAGCTACCGCAGCAAGTAACAGATGAATCGTTGTTGTCCTAATGCAGTAAAAGAGAGCAGGAGCGAGAGAGTGGGATTATATCGGAATGAACAAGGGGGTTTTGCTTGCCTGGCACTTCTGAAGATAACATTGAGTCTTCATCAGTGTCAACGATCACATCACCGGTATCACGTCTATCGAGAGGGGACAAATACCGGCAAACAAGAAAGAACACAATCAATGCAATGCACAATATGATGCATGCTATGACATGGCAATATGAATGTGTTTTGGGCTAATGCACCTAGCTATGATTTAAATGAAGTTGGTTTGAATACATGATTCAAACTCCAACTCCATATATGATTATTCAAATGCCATTTAATTGATTTGGGCTAAAAAGCAGCTATAAGTTGTTCTAACATGCATGAAAATGGTACAGATGGATAGATTGGATTTTTCTGATCATTTTTCATATATAAATTATTTCATTTGGAGTTACGGTTAATTTTCTATGATTTATTGAAGTTTTAGCTATTTCTGGAATTTTCCTGATTATTTATAAAATAAACTAAATTCCAGAAAAGGAATATTGCGTCAGCATGGCGTTGGCATGACGTCAGCACGTCAACAGGGGCTGGTCCGGTCAAACCTGACGTGTGGGGGCCACACGTCAGTGACTTAGGTGACTAACAGAGTTAATTAACTCTAACTAATCAAATTAATAGCCACGGGGCCCACTGTCAGTGTCAGCAGGGGTAATTAGTTTAACTAATTTAATTAGTACTAATCCTAATTAACTAACAGGGCTGGGCCCCACCTGTCATTGAGTCAGGGGCGTCCAACTGGGGTCAAACCCGGGTCAAACCCACCGGCGGCTTGACGCCGGCGAGGCCAGCCGCGGTGGCGAGCCTCGGGTTTTTCCCACAGGGCTCGGTTTTGCTCGGGGTTTGCGGCTACAGCGAGCTGGAAGACTCGCGCATCTAGTGGTGGTGGCGGCAGCAGCTGCGGTGGTCGGGATCGACGGCGGCGACCAAATCGGCGGCGGCCGGAGTTCGGGTGCAGGCGGTGGCGATGCTGCGGTGCACTAGAGGAGAAACCGGAAGGTGCTACGTGCTCCTGGGGGTTCGCTGAGCACGCTGACGTGCTCGTTTTCGAGCTTACGCGTCTGTGGCCATGACGGCGACATGGCCGGCGGAGCCAAGCTCTCGGCTGTGATGGCCAACGGGGTTTGGGGGCAGCTCGAGCAACGTGACTAGGGGGAGAAGGAAGAGGAGCTCACGGGGAGTTAGCCGGTGCAGACGACGGAGCCGGGGAAGCGTCGGAGCGAGCGGGACGGCGAGGCGGATCTCCGGCGGCCGAGGAGGGGGGAAACGTCGGTGGCGGCGCTCCGGGGCTCCTCTGGTCGCGTGAGACGACGAGGAGGACGAGGGAGGAGCAGCGGAGCTCGAGGGCGTGTCGGAGAGGCTTCGGGATGGCTGCGGCCGCGCGAGCGCTGGTCGGCGGCGACGGGCTCCGTTCGGTCGCGGGAGGGAGAGAGAGCAGAGGGGGATAGGGACGGAGGGAGAGACACGAGAGTGAGAGAGGGTCGAGGGGGCCACATGGCGTCTCCAGGGAGTAGCGGAGGCAAGCAGGGAGGCAGGAGGTGGCCGAGCGCGTGCCGGCGTGCGTCGGCCATGCGCGCTGCCTACTGGCGCGAGGAAGACGACAGGGGGGGAGTGGAGATGGGCTGGGCCGGCTTCTGCAGCAGGCCGCACAGGTAGGCGCCAGGTAGGTCTTCTGCTCTTTTTTATTATTATTTCTGTTCTGTTTTCTATTTAATTGCCACTGAATTCAAATTCAAACAAATTTGAAAACAGTGCCAAAACTCCCCTGGATAATTTTATGTCACTTAAGGTCTACTCCTCATAAACATAAAATATCTCAGGGCATTTGAAAATATATTCATTATAAATTATGAATATAACTCCAAATTCAAATAAAATATTGATTTAAAATCAGAGCCCAAATAATTCCTTAGAAATGTCCCAAAATTTTGGTTTGATTTATAACTCTTGCCAAAATTGTCAGAGCTATTTCTAGGGCATTTTGTATTTACTGATTGCAATTTCAGGGTTTCTTGCCCCTTTATCAAAATGATTTCCGAGGCTTTCAATTTCCTCATTTCAACTTTCGGAATATAGACATGATGCACACATGAAGCTAGCCTAGAGCATTACCAGAAGCTAGGGATGTGACATCGCTTGACAGGGCCAGTGTGGGCGATCGAAGCCCATCCAGGCGAAAAACAAATGCGGGCGTCCATCAACTTATGGGCTGCGAGTGGGCTTCATAAAATCAAGTAAAAAATAGTTCACATGATCGGTTTGGTGGGGAATCGAACACAACACCTCACGAACCAAGGCAACCTATGGTAACCAACTAAGCTGACTTCCATTTGTGATTAGTCCCACCTCGACAGTTTATAATACACCGCACCGATTTATATGTGTTCCCTACTTGCTCGCATTATCAAACATACCTCCATGGGACTCAAAGAACACAGAGAATAGAGACTAGCAAGGAATTGCTCCTGAAATTGTGTGGCTGCCATGTAAAAAAAGGAAAATATTTGGGGGCATTAATTGCTAGGAGTCCCCTTGAGTAAAGTAAAGGAAGGGATCATAGGGCTGGAGTAGGGCTGGATTTCTTTGTCCTTAAAAGGATGCTTAATTTGAGTGATTTGTGGGCTGCTAATGAATCCATAATTAAACCTTAATAGTTGCACAATTGTGACACCCCAAAAATTTGGCCTTGTTTTAATGATTTAAATTTTTTTCCAAGAATTAAAAACTTTGGATTTCTGAGCTCCATTTTGATTTTTAAATCATTTCCTTCCCTGTCATGATGAGTTTTTCCCAAAGAGAAAACTTTTCAAATATGTTATTGGACTTGTTTAACCTCTCAAGAAAAACTTTCCTTTTATCAGTGTAACTAATTAACTAATTTAATTGCTTGATCTTTACTTTCTTGGAAATAGTTTTTCAAGGTTAAATGGCCATATTTGAACTACAACCATTTGATAGATTCACTTAAAATTTCCACAAAAATTTGGAGATGTCATGTGATGTTTTTAAATCACTTTTATGCAAAAATATATTTCATTCATGAAATATTTTGAGCCCTACACTCAATTTTTCTTCTCTGGTCCCGAGTGCATTTTGCACTACAACCCATTTAAATATTTCTTCCTGGCCTCCACCAAAATTATGGGATATTGTTAGTAGCATATAATTCAACTTTATGCAAAAACCTAGTGTTGTTCTTTGAAAATATTGAGTGAATCAACCTCATTTCCATTCTGGACCAACTTGATGGTTTGTACAGCAACCATATTTTTACTTGCTCTTTAACCCTTGATTATTTCTCCTACTTGTAGTCCTCCATGTTAAACCCTTAAGTCCAGGAGCATGCACCTTTTGGATCATTTTTGGTTCATGAAATAATGCTATTTATTTCCTGTCCAGAATTGTAGTTTTGCAAAACTTACACTAGCAAGTTTCTGCTTTTGGCCAACTAACCTCACCACCCTCTTGTACATCTAAAGAGACCACCATCTGGAGTTTTTGGCCACTCCAAGACTTGCCTAAGTGCCCTTGGCATTTTGCCAAACACCTTATGGGCAGGATCTGTTTTGGCATGAATTTTTGGTTTGCACTGTGAACCTGATCCCCTGACCAAACCAGCTTGTCCACTGATCTCCTTGCAAGCCCAAACCTAGACCTGTTAACCCCCAGCCTCAACCTCGACCTCTAGCATGCTCTGGCATTTCGTCGAGCACACTCAGTGCGTGCACGGGACGCGCCCAGAGCGCGCGTATTGCACGACCTGTGCGCCCGAGCCGACACGCTGGCCCCCTGGCTTTGGCCCACACGGCAGCACCTCGCCACGCACTCCCCGCCTCGCAGCATCGCGCCAAACCACCCTGGCACGCTACAGCGCCGCCGCCAGGGCGTTCTTGGCGGCACTCCGGCGTCCGTGGTGGCTCCAGCCACGGGCAGCGCCGCCCAAACCCCTCCCGCTCGCCACCTGGCCCCTGGAGCAGCGCGAGCTCATCCACAGCCATGTCCGCTAGCGCTCGTCGCTGCCACGATGCCCTGCTGCTACAGAACGTCGGTTCGCCGGAAGCTTATCCACGGCCGCCGCGGGACCGCCTTGCCTCGCTTATAAATGGAAGCCCCGGGCCGTTCCCGCACACGAGCAACCTTAGGCCACCCCAATGACGCTTCCCCAGCTCGCCAATCGACCCAGAAGAGCTTTCTTCCTCATCTCCGGCAACTCCTGCCGCCGCCACCGCCCCGGCCAATCCGGCACCTCCAGTACCTCCCCCTCTCCATTCTCTTTGCCAGAAACCTCCTCATCCTCCCGTGAACCCTTCCCCTACTCGATTTTGATCGGGAACCACCGCCGCCTCAAAACCACTTTACCACCGAAGCTTCCCTCCGCCGCGGAGCTCGCCGCCGGCGATTTCCTCCACCTCCGACGACCCTACGACTACCAGAGTGACCACCTCGGCCCCCTGAATCCGCTGGTGGCCTCAGCTTTCCGAACGGAGCCACCGTTCGCCGGCGATGATCGCCGGAGCCCCGCTCCACTCGGGCAGAGGAGGGAGACGACGCGGGCGACTGGTCAAACCTGACCAGCGGGCCAGGCGGGCCCACCGTCAGAGACCCAGCGCCGGTCCACGTGGTTAAGTGGAGGCGTAAAGCCTCAAGTACGCCTCCTCTGCACCGAAAGCGTAATCTCGTTTGAAACGTTTTCTTTTCTGTTTTATTTTAAAAACAGATTTGACCAAATCTTTGACTGGCTATAACTTTTTAAATATAAGTCCAAATGAAATGATTCTTTTTCCCACCTCTCTCAAATTTCACCTAGTTTATTTTAAGATTTATTTGAAAAAAATTCAGAACAACTTTTGGTGCTGTTTTTATTTTGTGTGTTAATTCTTTTATATTGCTAAAATAGGATTTTTGAAGAGAGGAGAAATATTTCAAGTTTTGAAGTGCACCCTGCCTTTCCACACATTGAAGGCAAGCATTCTGAACCCCGGCATAATATTTTGTGTGTGTTCGATGACACGTTCATAACATCACCTCACTTTGGAGAAACTTGTTATTTCATGTGATATGATCATATGCATGGGTGCATGTTATTGATTTCCATGCTGTTGGAAATGGACATATTTGTGATAATAATCACCCTCATGTGCCTTGCATGCATACCGGCAGGAACCCGGGAAAACCTCTGCCTTGGGTAGGCATGAGTTTGTCGCCGGTCTCCGTCGGGATGGTTATGTCTGGTATGGCATGGCAAGGTGATATGAGCGGTGACTCTGTTGAATGAATTATATTCGTCATGCTAATCATGCAGGGAACACTTAAACCTCCTGAGTCGACCGTAGATCGAGTCTTGTGCCAGTAAACCCCATACTTGTTTCGTACTACCACTCGTCTCTACAGCAAGTAGAGTACGGTTCAGTAAGTTGTCAACCTCTTTTTAGCACACACCGTACAAAGAGGCCATGGTGGAAGATACCGGTTGTAGCTGGTAGGCAGGCCACCTGGTCCGGGGGCATGGGTGTTTCCGGTTGGGACCGAGAGGGGAGGCCACCCCTTAGAGCGCGCGATATAAATTTGATCCCATGCTACGCGAGGTTGTAGCCTCCCCACTTAGAGTTTGCTTAACAGGTGTCGTGGGTGATTCCAGACACGTGTGAGATAAGCTGGTGTGTGCAAGTTAGGTGGTTTTCAACAAAAAGACCGTAGATGGAATTAGTCCCGATGGGCTAAAGAAATCCGTTACTCGTGGGTAAAGAGTACACCCTCTGCAGAGATTAAACCTATTCGAATAGCTGTGTCCATGGTTAAGGATTACAGTCTGGGATGGGTCAAGTGTCGGCCTTAGTGTCGGTCTTCGGAGGTGAAACTGTTAACCAGGAATGGAATTGCTACTCGTGACTTGTGATAACTATGATTATTATTATTGTTGACTAACCCATGATATTATTGTTATTATCGAGTATCTCTGGGATGGTTCTACCTCCGGGATATTCACTATGATTGTTTTTTTTAAAGCCCTTTATGTGGTGTCGCTCAGACGCCCGACTGTGGCATTTCTTTGAAACCCCTTTATGTGGTGTCGCTCAGACGCCTGACTGTGGCATTTCTTTTAAAG